>NW_015694171.1:0-224 GCF_001515625.1 Sinocyclocheilus rhinocerous
CCCCTGGGAGTTGGTGCCCTACGCGAACTGCGTACTCTGAGTATAGGGAGCGGCGGTACTAATGATAGAATTAAACTATATACAAATGAGACTTAAAATAAATGCATTATTAATAATTGCATAATATGTGATCTATTTAAACCACGCCACAATCCTTTGACTTACTGCATAGGCAAGGTTCATGTTCAATTCAATTCAAGTTTATTTGTATAGCGCTTTTCACG
>NW_015694172.1:0-224 GCF_001515625.1 Sinocyclocheilus rhinocerous
CTAAATGACTGAGGATCACAGAAAACAACAAACTCATGCAGAAATGTAACCTTCCTGCTAGGAGACACATAACAAATGAAAATAATTACTAAAATTGGCTTAAAATATAAAACATGTTGTCCTCCAACTTGATGGAATCATAGTCTGAAGTAGGGCTGGGCGATATAGCTAAAAAAAATTGTATCAACGATATAATGTTTTATATCGTTTGGTATCGATAATTA
>NW_015694173.1:0-224 GCF_001515625.1 Sinocyclocheilus rhinocerous
CTAACACTTTATTATTAAAGTAACATCTTTCTTCCAATGTTATTAGCTCATTTGACTATATAGACCACATCATTCTCCTGGATATCTTAAGAATTATGTTGCCATTAGTGGACAAGTATTAGTATTGTTTAGGTCTTATATATCCGACTGTTCATATGCATGAATACATTTAATCAAACACAAGCGTGGAGTGCCACTGGGCTCAGTATTAAGTCCACTTAAGT
>NW_015694174.1:0-224 GCF_001515625.1 Sinocyclocheilus rhinocerous
TTAACACTCACTCGGATCCCTTCCCGGCGCCGAGTATTGTTTAGCGCTTATCTTTGGATAGCTACTCTACGAAGCCTGCTTAGTTTACCCTGCCTTGTCAGTTTTCGATCTTTGCCTGTTTTCCCGGATTTATCCCTCTAGTCTCGTCCCTGTGATTCTGTTCGCCAATCATTGACCCACGCTAGCCCTAGGATATTCTTGTCTTGCCCGCCATACATCTGTTT
>NW_015694175.1:0-224 GCF_001515625.1 Sinocyclocheilus rhinocerous
CAGACGCTCAATTGGGAGTGGCATGCTCAAAGGTAACCCTCTAAGTTGAGGGGAGCACTGCTAAACTCACCAACAAAAAGAGAAGCCTAACAGGGAGGCAGAGAAAGGCCTAACAATCTGAGGCTGCTGCTCAATGGAGGTCCAAGGAGCAGAGAACCCGCTAAAAGGAGACCTCAGAAGCTCAATTGGGAGTGGCATGCTCAAAGGTAACCCTCTAAGGTGAG
>NW_015694176.1:0-224 GCF_001515625.1 Sinocyclocheilus rhinocerous
CAAGTCTAAGTTTCTTAAATTGTACAGTAATAATTAATATTATGCCATTCATTTTTAACGTAACTACGTGTTGTCAGAATAAAGACAGTTGAACAAACCATTTAAATAAACCACAAGAATGTTTTGCATGAGGCCTCTGTAGGGTTCCACAGGCTCACGTTTGAAAAACTATGTCAGTGTTGTAATGAAGAGGAAAGGCAAGGAGGGGCGTATTAGACAGAAAA
>NW_015694177.1:0-224 GCF_001515625.1 Sinocyclocheilus rhinocerous
CTATAGAAATCCTGGCAAAATGGCCCGGATGGTCCCCCTACTTTAAAAGAAAAAAAAAAAATAGGCTACAAAAAAAGTCCAAACTGCTTCGAGTTCAACAAGGTCACAGGCTTTGAGATTACAAATAATTTAAAGACATATAACCATAATATGCCAGCTCTATCATACAACCTATGTATAATTTACTTGGTACTTCCAATTCATTTCTCTCATTTGAATATTTT
>NW_015694178.1:0-224 GCF_001515625.1 Sinocyclocheilus rhinocerous
GGTCACCTTCACCAAGGGATTTTTGCTCCTGTACAGGTGCACTGCATTACCAGCACTATCAGATCCTTGCTGCTGATAGTTAAAAACAAAAAATATATAAATTAAAATTTTATTTGAATTTAATGTTGTGCATCTCCACCATACAGAAATTTTATTATTTTACTTTAATTTATTATATCTATATGCAGTTAATAAATATTGGTTTGTTTACATTTTCAGTTTTA
>NW_015694179.1:0-224 GCF_001515625.1 Sinocyclocheilus rhinocerous
CTAATTTTGTGCTTAATGCACTTTAATTGTGCAGAAGTAGTCCTGAAATCCACCTAAAGATATACTGAAGTATGTTTGATTGTGCTAAAGTGGAACTACTGCATGTATACTTCAGGTAAGCTTTAAATATCCTGCATTTAAAAAACGATATTATTCAAAGATCATACAATTTTCATCACTAGTGACATTAAAACACATGTTAGGCTTAATATTAAGAAATGTGC
>NW_015694180.1:0-224 GCF_001515625.1 Sinocyclocheilus rhinocerous
CTCATCTTCATGTTTTGGGTCATGTTCTGAATCAACCTGTTTACAGGTTTCACAAGCCTGCCAAATCTGGTTCTGACTTGAGTCACCACCTGATTTGGGAGTGAATCCACAGGATCAGAGGTCTGAACATCAACTGAACCTCCCACAGATGGAGATATCACTGCGTCACAAGTCAATCTTCCATTACTTGAATGATCAGAAACATTGTCACATTCCAAAAGTTC
>NW_015694181.1:0-224 GCF_001515625.1 Sinocyclocheilus rhinocerous
ACATTTGATATCGTGCCTCTACATTTTGTGTGTCTCCAAAATGCCAAAAACATTCATGAAGACTTTAATGAAGAACAATTTGATGAACCAAACCTCTTTGAACAAGTTTTTCCTCAGAAGGGAGTCTAGATAATACAAGCAAAATTGTGCAGCAATAAAATCAGCAGTCTAGGACAGGTTTGCTTAAAGTGAAATGTGTAAAGATAGAAAAGAAAGCCATATGA
>NW_015694182.1:0-224 GCF_001515625.1 Sinocyclocheilus rhinocerous
CGATGACCCCTTTAAAACAAGAATATTTAGAGGTTTAATGCAACAATGATCATGCTAAATATTTATAACTCACCACTTGATCTTCTCCTTTTGTAGATGCAGCAACCAATCACAATAAGAAAAACTAGAAATGCCGCTACTAATACTCTTGCTGCAGCAGACCGTGGAGGGTCTGGATCACAGTTAGAACATTTTCCATCTGCAAAATTAAAATTAAAATAATA
>NW_015694183.1:0-224 GCF_001515625.1 Sinocyclocheilus rhinocerous
AAGGAAAAATTGAAATCGCATCATATGACCCCTTTAAGATGTTTTACCACCATTTGCCTTTAATACAGCTTCCAGCCTTCTTAGAATAGAATCATACAACTTCTGAATAGTCTCCAGTTGATTGCTGTCTATCAGAACATCTGCCAGTTGCTTTAGAGATGATGAAGGAGGGAATCTGTTTCTCTCTTCTCTCCAAAATTGCCTAGTGGTTTGATAATATTCAA
>NW_015694184.1:0-224 GCF_001515625.1 Sinocyclocheilus rhinocerous
AGTTAATAGCATGTAATTGAATATTCCGTTTAGCAATGAGGACTTTGAGGAAATGCTGCTTTAATTTAAAATACTGTGCATTCATAACCCGAGACTGGTAAAAGATCCTTGCTTACCTGAAACATTTGGTGGTCTCTGCAGAAAACAGAGTTGTTTCCTTTTCAATTTCATGTAAAGGGAAAAGGCCACCCAATAAGTAATCTCCCTCCAAGCTGAAGTCTGAT
>NW_015694185.1:0-224 GCF_001515625.1 Sinocyclocheilus rhinocerous
TGGCCAGATAAACAGCAATGCTCCAGTGAGCTGTGTGGCGTTACTGAGAGCACTTTCAGGGGTTTTAATCAAAATAGATTAATCACTGACATACAAACCTAACGCATTTGCTAATCTGCCTCAGAGTATCGCTCTTACAATTTGGTTTAAATTTTGTTTTATGTTGCAGTTTCTAATACAGTTTTAGGCCAACTGCTGAGCAAATCACCAAAGCAAATTTTACC
>NW_015694186.1:0-224 GCF_001515625.1 Sinocyclocheilus rhinocerous
GTGTTTGGCACACATGCTAAATCTAGCTGTATGTAAGGGGTTTCGTGGTGTTCGAGCTATCGAAACAGAGATTAGCAAACTCAAGATGACCGCTGTCCATTTCAGCAAGTCAGCTGTTGATAGCTACCTGCTCGAGAAGAAACAAAAACTGCTTGAAGTTAAATCTGACAAACTCATTCATGGAACAGCACATATGACATGATCGCTCGAGCCCTGGAGCAGCA
>NW_015694187.1:0-224 GCF_001515625.1 Sinocyclocheilus rhinocerous
CTTCTGCACCGTCTTGCGATAAGATGCTAACTTGTGTCAAAAGCACATAATACAAATATATAGCTTACAAATCTGCAGTACGTGTTTCTAGTCAAACGCAAATAATGCTAAATAACTTTAAAAACAACGTTTATTATGTATAACAAAGAACATACCGCTGTTAATGCTGCACTTCTCGTCTCATCGCAGGACGGTCTGTTTGTGAACGACTCACTGCAGCCATC
>NW_015694188.1:0-224 GCF_001515625.1 Sinocyclocheilus rhinocerous
TGGCCAGAGCAATAAACCGCAATGCCTGTAATGTAAGACCTAAGAAGTGCCACAAGGACAACTGATTCTCCTTGTAGTGGCAAACCACATGCAACAACACAGCTTAAATATACAACTATGTTGAATTTCAGCCCCTAAAAATGCAAGTCCTAAAAATACAAGACATTAAAATGCAAGCATTTTTTGTTTCAAAGACATTTGTCATTATTTTTCTTCCATAGGCA
>NW_015694189.1:0-224 GCF_001515625.1 Sinocyclocheilus rhinocerous
CTTTATGTGAGAGCATTAGTGAAATACATTATTCTAGACTTATTCATTTGTTATAAATTATTTGGCTACACTGTATTTTAAGTGTCCTTGCTACAGTGTAATTGTACATTTAAGTACCTTGAAATAAAGTGTTAGCAATAATTTTATCTTGAATAAAGTTTCAAATAAAGTTTGAACAGTGACTAATTAAATGAATTTAAAATAATTAAATTTATTTTAATACA
>NW_015694190.1:0-224 GCF_001515625.1 Sinocyclocheilus rhinocerous
GAAGTTGATGTTACTCCTTATATCCGCTGATATTCCTCACAACATGCACTCTACGATTCTACCAGGACTTTGATTTGACTAACATATAGCGCTAACTTAAATGCCAATACGACCAGGGCACAACATTTTTTTTTCCTTTCCACATCTTGACCTTCCAGTAAAGTGGTTGAGAACCAGTCGGCTTCACAATCAAACATAACTTAAAAACAAGAGATCCTACGACA
>NW_015694191.1:0-224 GCF_001515625.1 Sinocyclocheilus rhinocerous
TAGATTCTTCTGGTCTTATTGACTCCACAAAGTATCGCTTTACTTGGAGACTACCAGTGTTTGTCAAAAACTTTTAATGTTTTGTTTCCATCCCTAGTCAATTTCATTGCAGAGCAAGCACGTGAAGACAGAGCGACGCTAGCGTTATAATACAAGATAAGTGTAGTGTCAGTAGGGTCTTTTTTTCATCACGTGACCAGCTGGTGAATGTCTGTGAAAGCAGA
>NW_015694192.1:0-224 GCF_001515625.1 Sinocyclocheilus rhinocerous
AGCCCTGAATAGTTTAGCTCCTCAGTACTTGAGCGAGCTCATATCTCTTTATAGTCCTTCACATCAGCTGAAAATCTCAAAACTCTGGCCATTTGATAACACCTAGTAGGGCTGCACGATTAACCGAAATTAAATTGCAAAGATGATAAATCACGATTAGGCAGAAGCTGCGATTGTCTTGTGTATCTTTCAGTGAAGCACGGTTCTGTGATCAGTAGTAAATC
>NW_015694193.1:0-224 GCF_001515625.1 Sinocyclocheilus rhinocerous
CTGAAATTCACCACAAAACTCTGTTTAACACTGAAACCATTGAGAACGCATGCATCATTTATTTTCTTTTTTATTATTTCTGTTTATTATTTAAATGTTGTCAAGAGAAACAGTGATGTACAGATTTCTAAGTACTTGTACTAAACTGCCTAAAAAAGGCATGCAACTGTTAACACAATAAAACTAGTGAGATACAATGAATGTTGCACAACATTTGTGTGTGC
>NW_015694194.1:0-224 GCF_001515625.1 Sinocyclocheilus rhinocerous
CTTTTTGGCAGCAAACCCACCAGATGGGTTTAGTACAAACAGGGAAAATGTACCCCATGTCCACGGTTAAATATACTGCTAGATCTTTAATGTTGTGGGTCTGTTTTCCTGCCGGAGGTCCTGGACATCTTGTTCAGATCAAGGATTCTATCAAATACCAACAGATAAAAAATCTAAAACTGACAGCCTCTGTTAGAAATCTTATAATGGACCATGTTTATATC
>NW_015694195.1:0-224 GCF_001515625.1 Sinocyclocheilus rhinocerous
CTGAAAGCTTTCCTCATACATTTTGCCTTGTAGAGTGGATCTGACACACTCTATTGCACTTCTCATTCTTGCAATAGTTTCTGTATGTTTTGCAGGGACTTGTTAAGACACTCATCACTCATTTTTAATTCCAAAAAATATTCCAAGCACGGTTTTACCCTTTTCAAACCACTGCACTGCTTTGATAGCTTTACCTTGCACTGTCCACCTTGTTGGGCACAATG
>NW_015694196.1:0-224 GCF_001515625.1 Sinocyclocheilus rhinocerous
ATCATATGACCCCTTTAAGGAAAACAAACAGGATGTGCTTTCTGTTGTCTTTGTCTTGAGCAGGAGCGCTTCACAATGATGAACCGAAACTCAACGAATATTTGCCTTCTCACAGACATGATAAATATATCTAATAGGATGCTTTAAATACTTTGAAATGAAATAATTCAAATAGAAAGCAAAAACTCTTTCATTATGTAGGCTAATCCGTAAAGATGTATTTC
>NW_015694197.1:0-224 GCF_001515625.1 Sinocyclocheilus rhinocerous
CTTGAGAGCAAGGACAATTTTTTAAATATAACTCTGATAGGGTTCGTCTGAAAGAATAAAGTCAAGGATGCCTTGAGGGTGAGTAAAACATGGACTAATTTTTTTAAACATTTTTGGGTGAACTAACCCTAACAACCTATAAAAAATTACCTGTGGGGTATTTTGAGCTAAAACTTCATATACACACTCTGGGGATATCAGAGACTTATTTTACATCTTGTAAA
>NW_015694198.1:0-224 GCF_001515625.1 Sinocyclocheilus rhinocerous
ACAGAAAAATCAAATGCACTGTGACAGTTCAGATGGTGAAGATGACTGGAGAAGCCTGGTTGGAGTGCCAATTGACAGGGAGAGTCGAAACGACAGTAGGCGTCTACAGTCAGAACCTCCAGAACCTCATCCAGAGGACACAGTGATGCTGAACGATGCAGATCCAGAGGAGGAAGATGAGCAAGGAGCAGGATGGGGAGAAGATGATGTGTCATCCTCAAGAA
>NW_015694199.1:0-224 GCF_001515625.1 Sinocyclocheilus rhinocerous
CTGAGTAACGTAGGTGTCATATGTCAGTGTGATTCTAACTGAATATGTAGCGGTTTGTGTGAAGGTGACCTTCTTTATCAAAGAAGGCTGAAAATACAGACTAACTTATTCATTATGTTGAAAGGTGGATCTCGGAGAGGTTCGCCTTTGGATTATTACAATACATATTTTTTTTCTTTATCTGTTATAGAAGTTCTGAATTTTGCAAGCTAATGCTTACATCA
>NW_015694200.1:0-224 GCF_001515625.1 Sinocyclocheilus rhinocerous
CTGAGCCCTTTGGCAGACATTTGCTCTTGTTTTAATCACACATAGTTTAGGAATAGAAATCATCAGATAGATAGTAATCATCAGAATAGAACAAACTGTTGAAGCAGTGACACAACACTCGATCAACCTGCCAGCATGATCCATAAAACCATCAATAAATGAGAAGAAGAGGAGGAGAGGAATGCCAGAACATCAGCCAATCAGAGCGAGCGTCCCTGACTGAA
>NW_015694201.1:0-224 GCF_001515625.1 Sinocyclocheilus rhinocerous
TCAGTATTGGCTGCAAAATTCCTGATCAGAGCATCCCTACTACTTCATATTTTTTGTAGAAATCACAAATCATTCAAATCATTATATTTTTAGGAGTTTATAATAAATTGAAAGTTGTGATCAATTTAATGCATCCTTGCTGAATAAAAGTATTCACATAAATACTTATTGACCCCAAATTTTGAACAGTAGCGTACATTTTTAAAGGAACCCTTCCTCATGAG
>NW_015694202.1:0-224 GCF_001515625.1 Sinocyclocheilus rhinocerous
CTGAGTAACGTAGGTGTCATATGTCAGTGTGATTCTAACTGAATACGTAGCGGTTTGTGTGAAGGTGACCTTCTTTATCAAAGAAGGCTGAAAATACAGACTAACTTATTCATTATGCTGAAAGGTGGATCTTGGAGAGGTTCGCCTTTGGATTATTACAATACATATTTTTTTTCTTGATCTGTTATAGAAGTTCTGAATTTTGCAAGCTAATGCTTACATCA
>NW_015694203.1:0-224 GCF_001515625.1 Sinocyclocheilus rhinocerous
TAAGTTATCATTTCAACAGAATGAAACCAGTATGGGGTTTCCCCTCCTGCTTCCATTAAACAGTTATATAAAAGGGCATAATGGCACTTTATTTTGCTTGCATGTGACTGCTTACTGATCACCTTATGTTCAGTAATGAACGTGCTTCGTTCTTGAAAATATATATTTTTTTTTGCAAATTAAAAAAGTACCGTTACATTAAACATTCCTCAGTGTGTTGCTTT
>NW_015694204.1:0-224 GCF_001515625.1 Sinocyclocheilus rhinocerous
ATCACTGGCGTCTCAGGGCGAGTTCATTTTTGTGGTCGACAGATCAGGCAGTATGGACTGCAAGATGCATCATGGGAATGACGCACAGATGCGCATCGAAAGCGCAAGAGTAAGATTTAGGATTTCAGATATGACGCATTAATTTTAGTGTATTGAGTCACGCGTGCTCATCTGCACATGTGTCTCTCCAGGACACGCTGCTGCTGCTGCTGAAGAGTTTGCCC
>NW_015694205.1:0-224 GCF_001515625.1 Sinocyclocheilus rhinocerous
AAAATAGATTACTTTGTAGACGTGCTATCAGAAACATTTGACCAATGAAGCGAGTTATAACTGACACAAAATCACCAAAAGATTTTCAAAGCACAACACAAAAACCTTAGGTTTTAAACAAAGTTACACTTTTTACCAACCAAAACAAGCATACAAACTGCTGAACAACTTCGACAGACACTCTAGAGCAGTGGTCACCAACCTTTTTAGGCCCAAGATCCCTG
>NW_015694206.1:0-224 GCF_001515625.1 Sinocyclocheilus rhinocerous
CTGTACAGAAGTCGGCTGTTTTAATTGTGTCACCTACAGATGCTCAGTTGACCGTGGAGGTGCTGTCCAGTACTGACTTACCTGATCATCGAGCGCTGTCCAGTGCCGAATCATTGATACTTCCATTGCATCCTACTGTTATTGATAGCACTGTTGTTCCTCCGTGCACATTTGAGGGGGAAGAGGATGTTGAGTTTCCTGCTGCTGAATTAGTGGCGGGAAGA
>NW_015694207.1:0-224 GCF_001515625.1 Sinocyclocheilus rhinocerous
CTGTAGCAGAGACAATAGCAGAAAACCCCAAGAAAACTCCACAAATGGAGTTTTAGGCGGCAGCAGCAGCAGAGAGAGTAGCTTGAAGGGCCTGTTTGAGGAAATCCTGCAAGAACATGATGAGGAACATGGCACAGGTACTACAAGCACACATGTTTAACTTCAGACGTATCTAAACTATCTCACACTCAGACAGCCCATTCCAGTACTGGGCAGTCAACCAA
>NW_015694208.1:0-224 GCF_001515625.1 Sinocyclocheilus rhinocerous
CTGATGACGTATGTATGCAAATACATACTTTGACTGGCAGGCAAGACAGACTGAACTGAACATTTTGATTGGACGAACATTTTATGGTCCTAAGCCTTCCACAGGTGATATAAATACATATAAATATTTCGACCACTTAACTTAGTGATTGCTATCAGGATGTTTAGAGACTTTAAACAAGCATAACAAAAGTGTTTTTGAACCAAATCACATATCCTGCCTTT
>NW_015694209.1:0-224 GCF_001515625.1 Sinocyclocheilus rhinocerous
CAATTAATATATTCATCCATCTGTCCATTTATAAATCTATTCACCCTTCCATCTATTTATACATCCATCCATCAATTTATATATCTATCCATCCATCTGAAAATGTTCTACTACTTTTGTTCTCATTCCTGCGCTGTTCTGCAAACTGACACCCAAAATGAAGACATATTTATTTACATATTAATTAATGAATGCAGATCACTTCATCTCTAGCAGGAAGTTGA
>NW_015694210.1:0-224 GCF_001515625.1 Sinocyclocheilus rhinocerous
CAATTAATATATTCATCCATCTGTCCATTTATAAATCTATTCACCATTCCATCTATTTATACATCCATCCATCAATTTATATATCTATCCATCCATCAGAAAATTTTCTACTACTTTTGTTCTCATTCCTGCGCTGTTCTGCAAACTGACACCCAAAATGAAGACATATTTATTTACACATTAATTAATGAATGCAGATCACTTCATCTCTAGCAGGAAGTTGA
>NW_015694211.1:0-224 GCF_001515625.1 Sinocyclocheilus rhinocerous
CTGGGGTCCTGGGGCACCCAGGGACCCATAAGGGGCTGCTTGGGGAAAAAGATGAATTTGACAGTATTACTCTTTTATTCTGCATTGTAAAGACTGCTTATTTTAATCAAGAATATTCAACAATATTTTTTTTTTTTGTTCAATTATATCTTTATTTAACTTTAAACAGGTTCAAGGACGAGTTTAAAGTGTGAAACTAGTTAAAGAAATTCAAATTTACATGT
>NW_015694212.1:0-224 GCF_001515625.1 Sinocyclocheilus rhinocerous
CGAAATAATTTAAAAGGTATTTAAGGCCAAAAGTTGGTTCTCTGTCTTTTTAAGACAGCAGAGAATGTTCTCTGCTGTTTCAGGCTAAAAAAAAAAAGCTACCCAGAAAAAAAGATGGAAGCTTAAATCAGAAACTTCTGGGGGACATGGTGTCAAGATGAATATATATCACACAGTTAGAAAATGTGAAGACTGGCATGCCCTCAGCAGAAGGACAGCACTAT
>NW_015694213.1:0-224 GCF_001515625.1 Sinocyclocheilus rhinocerous
ATATGAGTCCATAATCCATAATAATGCTTCCTCCAGTGAAAAAGCGGTCTGGTCTGAATCAGGAGAGAAATCTGCATTAAGCAGAGATCAACATTAAGCACCTAAAACAGTCCAAAATAGCTTGGACTTTTTCACTGGAAATTATGAACTCATATTTTAGCTGGAAGCAATGGTTTAAAGTTATTATCAGCTGTTTGGACTCTCATTCTGACGGCACCCATTCA
>NW_015694214.1:0-224 GCF_001515625.1 Sinocyclocheilus rhinocerous
CGCAAATTCCAAACATGCTTTTGGAAGAGGATAGCAGAGAGACCGGGTAAGAAAGATCCAAAAAGAGAGGTGTGATAGAAATATAAAGCAGGACACTGATGATTCCTTGCTTTTTTTAAGAGCCAAATTTGCTCCAGAACAAAAAAAAAAGAATCATGCAAACAACAAAGGCTGAGACAGTGTGATTCACCAGAGGCAGTTTGTGCCAGCTAATAACTCCTAAC
>NW_015694215.1:0-224 GCF_001515625.1 Sinocyclocheilus rhinocerous
ATTATCTCATGTTTGTGATTAATGAAAGAATCCTAAATAATCTATTAACTCTGCACATGTTAGGTTAATTTCAAAGGCCTACTGTCTGGAATTTCTGAAAGATGCTTACGTTCAGTGTAAGCTGGCCTTTGATGACAGTCTGTTTCTAGTCTGATCTCCAAATCTTGCCTCAAATTTGATGTCATCCCTTCGAATAAGAAATCATTTATTGATGTTAGTCTCAC
>NW_015694216.1:0-224 GCF_001515625.1 Sinocyclocheilus rhinocerous
CTGTTTAAACATAAGGAGGAGATGCGAAAGACGAATCAACTCTGTGTTCGTGCGCCATCTGAAACGCGTCTCTCTCTGTATGTGCACGCTTTGCACGTGTGCGGCAGAATGAAAGAGACGCTGCGCGAGATGCGGCTTGTGCGCGCGCTTCAGGTATGAGTCAGACAGCAAAACGAGATGGCAAAGAGTTGTTTTCTGCAGCTTATTGCACTTAACTCTTTTTA
>NW_015694217.1:0-224 GCF_001515625.1 Sinocyclocheilus rhinocerous
CGCTTGACTGCACAAATCACCCTGAGATTATATACAGCATACTTACGCAACACTTCAGTGAAGTGTCCTGCTCCAGCATGCCACTCGCAGACTTTTACAGCACATTGCCCAAACACAGCGAAAATCCTGTTGACTACTGGCTTCGCCTTAATAAAGCAGCAGATATAGCTGACGAGTGGCTCAGAGGGCAGGGCAGAAGAATGGACAATTTAAATTCTGAAGTT
>NW_015694218.1:0-224 GCF_001515625.1 Sinocyclocheilus rhinocerous
ACCCATCTATTCCCCCCTGCCCCGAGCCATCCCAGCCCAAATCCATCAGCTACGTCCCGCGTCTCCTAGACATTCCAACCACCCCTTTCCCACCCACTTCCAACTACCGTCGCCGCTCGGCTCCCTCTGATAGCCAGGTCTGCGCCAGTTTCAACACTGGCAGATGGTCAAGGTAGCGCTGCCGTTTCATGCATGTTTGCAATTTTTGTGGCGGTGCTCACGCC
>NW_015694219.1:0-224 GCF_001515625.1 Sinocyclocheilus rhinocerous
TGCAATCACAATAACTTATTGCAAAAATATCAAAAGTGGTTCAATGACAATGCGTTGCAGTCGCAGTCCTCTCTGGTGGAATACAATAGTTTTGTATTAGGTGCAGAGCAGAATTTGAGTTAATAATCGCTGAACATATTATCAAGATTATTATCCTGATCCACTCCATGAAGGCACGCACTTCTCATTCAAACACACCTCACCAGAAACACGGCATGTCGCAA
>NW_015694220.1:0-224 GCF_001515625.1 Sinocyclocheilus rhinocerous
CGTCGCGGAAAACACAAATTATTTGGCTTATGAACGCCCCAGGGTGAGCAAGGCGTTACGTGCTCAGATAACACCAACCACAAACACAAAGAAGGCAGTAAGACTGAACACTGAGAGAGAGCGCTCACTCTCTCGAAAGTGTAACTTGAGTGGCTATTTGGAAATCCCGGACTGGACTGCTTCTGGAGCTCTGGAGCAGGTTTAGCCTAGGGAACGTAATGACG
>NW_015694221.1:0-224 GCF_001515625.1 Sinocyclocheilus rhinocerous
CGCTTATTTAACGCCTGGCGGCGTTATGAAAACGGCGTTTTAATACTGATATGGCGGTGAAAAGCAGGCGAATTCTGACCCATATGGCTTTCCATACGCAAAGACTTCTGCTACTAAATAAAAGCACTTCTTGTCAAGGAAAAGTGCAGTTGTGAGTGGGGTGACCAACCCTGGCCCCACCCCTGCGTTAATTGTGTTAAATATTTTTAACGCGTTAAACTGAA
>NW_015694222.1:0-224 GCF_001515625.1 Sinocyclocheilus rhinocerous
CGTACATATGATACGCATCTACCCCACAACCCTAAGCCTACCCATTGCATAGCATGTACACGCCAAAGTCCATTTTTGCATATCAAAACCACGAGTTTTCGTTTTTATTTGGCACTATAAGCACTTTCATGAGATCGGGTTGGAATTTCTATACACTGCGCGATCAATCTATTATTTACATGTTATAATGAGAGGATTCGACTGTATAACTCAGCACAGAACAA
>NW_015694223.1:0-224 GCF_001515625.1 Sinocyclocheilus rhinocerous
GATGGATCGCAGGAAACGTCCAAGACTGGCTTCGCTCGTAGTTCCCGTTATGTGAAGTCGACCGATCCTGTAAGATGCGCGGAAGACACGCTCTGAATGCACGGGAATACACCGGGTTGTGATAAAGTCTAATCTGTTGGCAGAAATTATATGTGCAGTGATTTATCTGGTGATAGCGTGCGGCTTTTCTCAAGCTGTGTCGGAGTTGAACAGTGACGGTCTAC
>NW_015694224.1:0-224 GCF_001515625.1 Sinocyclocheilus rhinocerous
CGTCTCTTTCCAGGTTTGTTTTCATCAGATGCTTTAAAATGTAATCGTCTCTTATGCATTTCTGATCTCTGTTATCAGTGTAAAATGATGGAAATCATGAAGATTTCTGATTCAGATGTATTTTTGATCTTACAGACAAATATTGATTTCGTGGTCTGGTTTAAGACTCAATCACGCGTGTCTCACCGCTGTGTTTCTTCAAGCTCTTGTGAAGTTCAGGAAGA
>NW_015694225.1:0-224 GCF_001515625.1 Sinocyclocheilus rhinocerous
CGGAGCTGGCGTTGGACGTTTAGTTGCCTCAGCCACAAACTCACGTCTTGATTTGTGTGTGGAGTCATGATAGTCACATGATGTGCCTGTGCGCTTATGACCATGCCTGTCCGATGAACGTTCCCTCACCCTACCATGCTCAGGTGCAGAGCTGCATGCCCTATTAGCGCAATGAATTCGTTAATCTCTAGGTAGATCACAAGCTGCAGTGCAGGGATTATCCA
>NW_015694226.1:0-224 GCF_001515625.1 Sinocyclocheilus rhinocerous
CGGTCCACATGCTCAAATATGGATGACGAGGACAACTGCTCATCCACACCACTTCCAGGTTGAGCACCTGAACATCAAGGCCAGATGTCAAAGGTCACAAATTTGTAACTAACAATATACAAATGCAACATGTCTATGGGTAAAGACACTTACCAAGTTTGTTTTTTGCTGATGAACCAATGGAATAAGAGGAGGAGAGAAAGAGATGCACTTTTTAAAATAAC
>NW_015694227.1:0-224 GCF_001515625.1 Sinocyclocheilus rhinocerous
CGGTGCCGATCAGTAAAATTAGCATGACAATACTCACTGTGGGGAGAAGGGGGCAGTCGGAGCGTGGCAAGTCACCCTGTCCGACGAACCTGCACAGGTGGAAGAGCGGGAGAGAGAGAGAGAACAGTCAGCTGTGAAAGCACAGTTAAGAGAAAGGGAGGGGTGACGAAGAGCCGGCACATACAGAAAAACACAAGAAAAGAAACTGAAACACAGAGGAGAAC
>NW_015694228.1:0-224 GCF_001515625.1 Sinocyclocheilus rhinocerous
TAAACATGTTTACAAATTTACTGGTTCATTTCCCAAGAAATGCATGAACTAATAAAAAATATATATATATATCTGGAATGTCACTTTAAATAAATGCATGCCAAATGCATACATGTAAATGCCAGGGCTTGATTTCATCCATGGAAAACAGATTGGATGGTTAAATAAAAGGGCATGGTGACTAAATGGAAAATAGTTAACCAGATTTTTATGCACACACACAC
>NW_015694229.1:0-224 GCF_001515625.1 Sinocyclocheilus rhinocerous
CGGTCGAGGCTGCTAAATTTGGCATCAACTCATAAACTTGGATACCGAATTCCTCGCAACCATGGCACTCATCACACACTCCTTAAAACGTTTAGTTACGTGAACCACATTCCCATAGTCCGACTACACCAATGCGCGTGAAGTTCGTGAACTCATACAAACGCTACATGTATATGAAATATGCAGGGGCGTGTCTACGTGGTGGCCAGGGGTGGCACCGGCCC
>NW_015694230.1:0-224 GCF_001515625.1 Sinocyclocheilus rhinocerous
GTGTATATAGAGCTCCTGGTTCCAATATTGAAATATTTAAGAATACTATGGAAAGGTTATTTGCTAAGAAATATCATAAAGATGTGTTTATATGTGGGGATTTTAATTTAGATCTCTGAAATACCAACAACCATAAACTGATTGATGAGTTTATTGATTTAATGTTTAGTATGAGTTTGTTTCCACTAATAACTAAACCAAGCAGAATAACATCTCACTGTGCA
>NW_015694231.1:0-224 GCF_001515625.1 Sinocyclocheilus rhinocerous
TGGCATCACAATTTTCATGGTGGTCCGTTTCATTTCGTTATGTAAATATGCGTGTTGAAATAAGTTTGTAGCACCTGCAGCTTTGTTTTTGTGAAGTCATGTTGCATAAAATGCAGATTAGTGTTAAAAAAATTAAATGACAACAGCATTAATGAAAACAGCTTCATATCAATCAAATGCTACAATAAAATCATTAAAAAGTAAAAAAAATATAGCACAAATAA
>NW_015694232.1:0-224 GCF_001515625.1 Sinocyclocheilus rhinocerous
CTCGCTCCAGTGTCGGCTCCAGCCCCAGAGCTCGCTCCAGTACCCACTCCTCCAGAGCACCCGCCAGGATTCCTAGATTTCCCCAAGAAAATTTTGGGGTGGGCCATATACCCGTGGCCGAGCCAGCTAAAGCCACGGAGGATCCGCCATGGCCTCCTGAGTTCCCTGCTCTGCCATGACCTCCTGAGTCCCCTGATCCGCCCTGGAGGCTCTCCTTGTCTCCG
>NW_015694233.1:0-224 GCF_001515625.1 Sinocyclocheilus rhinocerous
TAACAACTTCATAGTGATTTCCATTGCAGTGCTTCAAATAGATTGCATTATCTGTAAATAACTGTTCGGTAGGGACGTGTGCATTCCATCTGTCATCATTAAAAGTCATTACATTTATTTTTAAAAGGTCGGCTGCACAAAATAATTCCACATGACTGCCCCACGTTCCAGAAAAATACATTTTAGACTGTTTCAAATAATCTTTCACGGATCTATACTCTTCT
>NW_015694234.1:0-224 GCF_001515625.1 Sinocyclocheilus rhinocerous
TAACACTATAGTTATTTTTCATAAGGTTTCCTCGAAGGTACATCTTTGTATTTTATCTACCCTTAAAAGGTGCATACTATCTTATGGTACCAATGCACCCTTTTAGGGGCAGATAAGGTGCCCATTTCAGGTTACTGTCCTAGTGAGGAGCTCAAAGTACTATTTAATTTTTACAAAAAAACACATGCCTTTCAAATATAATGCCAAGTGGGTATAATTACCCA
>NW_015694235.1:0-224 GCF_001515625.1 Sinocyclocheilus rhinocerous
TAACACTATAGTTATTTTTCATAAGGTTTCCTCGAAGGTACATCTCTGTATTTTATCTACCCTTAAAAGGTGCATACTATCTTATGGTACTAATGCACCCTTTTAGGGGCAGATAAGGTGCCCATTGCAGATTACTGTCCTAGTGAGGAGCTCAAAGTACTATTGAATTTTTACAAAACAACACATGCCTTTCAAATATAATGCCAAGTGGGTATAATTACCCA
>NW_015694236.1:0-224 GCF_001515625.1 Sinocyclocheilus rhinocerous
ACTAACTGAGTTTAATGCCACAGTTATGTTAGAACACATCTCATTTTTGTTTCTGTGGTGGTGCGTCTGGCTCGTCATGGGGCGCGCGTTCTGGAGCGCTGTATGACTGATGTATCCGTTCAATTAAAATTTACTCCAAATATATGAACTTACTTGTTTTAAATACTTTATATTTAACATGTTCGTTTATGTCCAATATTTAGTATTAAACTGTTGGTCTTTAA
>NW_015694237.1:0-224 GCF_001515625.1 Sinocyclocheilus rhinocerous
TCTGTCGTCTCTCTGACTGTCTGTCGTCTCTCTGACTGTCTGTTGTCCCACTGTCTGTCTGTCTGTCGTCTCTCTGTCAGTCTGTCTGTCGTCTGTCGTCTCTGTCTGTCTGTCATCTCTCTGACTGTCTGTCTGTCTGTCTGTCTGTCTGTCATCTGTTTGTCTTTCATCTGTCTGACTGTCTGTCATCTGTCTGTCTGTTTGTCATATGTCTGTCTGTTGTC
>NW_015694238.1:0-224 GCF_001515625.1 Sinocyclocheilus rhinocerous
TAGCAAACGTGTTTTATGCACATGCATACCACTATCTGGGCTTGTTTCAAATAATATCCACATCTCTTGTTTTCATTGCCAGCAAATAACTGTTGATTTTGAGCATTTTGGAGTTAGTTGCTTATAAAAAAACATGCCATAAGGTACAACTCGTATAGCTGCAAGCAGTGATAATGGAACGCACCACTATGGTGCCTTCGCAATATTGTGGCTCTATAGTACAA
>NW_015694239.1:0-224 GCF_001515625.1 Sinocyclocheilus rhinocerous
ACTAACCCAAGATTATTAAAGGTCCAGAAAAGTATGACACCATTTATTTAAAGCTGTTGCTGACATAAAAAAAAAAAAGCAAAAGATGGTTAACATTATAAGGCAAGAGGAACTTAACACACTCAGGAATCAAATGGCTTATTCGTCCATATCACACATATGGTTATGGAAAACGATTAATATGTATATACAGTGCCGTGAAAAGGTTTTTGCCCCCTTCCTGT
>NW_015694240.1:0-224 GCF_001515625.1 Sinocyclocheilus rhinocerous
TAATAGCTTTAGTGATTACTATGGCAAGCATTTTCATCATCCACCAAAATGTAACAAGACAACACTAAGATACAAAAATATTCAAATAAAGAAAGTTTATTATAAAGTCTATTAATATCCCTATGATGATAACACTAGAGCCCAGCCATTATCATTTAAAAGGCATCAAAGGGATGCTTCAGCCTCCAGAAACCTGTACAGTATCAACCGCTTGGCAAAATGCC
>NW_015694241.1:0-224 GCF_001515625.1 Sinocyclocheilus rhinocerous
ACTTGGCCACATGTCACGTCACTTTCACTTTTTTCACTTTCATACCGGTAACGGCATCGGCCCCCCAAAAAACTCATATCGGTCGGGCTCTTCTTTAGATCGCCACAAATCATGTACCACACTAAATTTTTTTTTTCATTAGAGTTGCTTTACTCATATACATCACAATAGGGGGAAAAAGCTGATGATTGCATTTGTTCAATGTTGACTTTGTTACAGATTTA
>NW_015694242.1:0-224 GCF_001515625.1 Sinocyclocheilus rhinocerous
TAACTCTTTCCCTGCCAAACACGGAATTATCCGGGTTTCTGTGTTCTCGCTGTTATACACTAGGGGGCGCTATTACACATCTCCTGAATGAGTCTAGATAGAAAGTGTCGATCAAAAACACAGACCAGGAAGACGCAGAAACAAGCAAAATCATATATAAGCATATGCATATGAAAAACAATGCGATCATCGACACTAAACGCATATAAATGAAAACTGCCTAA
>NW_015694243.1:0-224 GCF_001515625.1 Sinocyclocheilus rhinocerous
AACATTAACAAAGATTAATAAATACTATAACAAGTTAATTTATCATTGTTAGTTAATTTACATTAATGCATTAACTAACATTAACTAATGTTACCTTACTGTAAAGTGTTACCCATTCTTGCTTTAAAATTATTGCAGTTCTATAACTAAACAGAGTTTTGGCCAAAAATTTTGTGATTTACATATCAATATGACAATAATATTAATTATTTTTATATTATTAA
>NW_015694244.1:0-224 GCF_001515625.1 Sinocyclocheilus rhinocerous
TAATTTATAAACCACTTTAATTCAAAGGAAGGCTAAACAAAATAATATGTCATGTAAGAAAAAAATATTCTCATTTGTGTGCGCCTCTGACAGCAATATAACATTATGCGAGCTCTAAATTTGAGAATCAGAATAAGTCAGAATGAGAAAGATCTTTATTGCCAGGTGTTTATACAGCAGAGACATTTGTTTTGATGACAAAAGCGTCAACACAAAGAGAACGA
>NW_015694245.1:0-224 GCF_001515625.1 Sinocyclocheilus rhinocerous
GTAAACATTATTTCCAGGCATACTGATTAAAACATCTTTACTCCTTGAAATAATAACATTTTAATGGAAATAAGACTGAAAAACACTTTCTAAAAGGCTTTTTTTTAAAATGTTTTTCACACATGGAAGCTGATAATATTCAAAACTTCACAAAATCTGTTCTCCAAAATATATATTTGTGGCTCACTGTCCAGTAACATGCACTCTCATGAGAAATTTGGGAA
>NW_015694246.1:0-224 GCF_001515625.1 Sinocyclocheilus rhinocerous
CATCTCCATTTAGACCAGTCTGAGAGCTCCGTGTGTGTGTGTGTGACGGCAAGAGGGAGAGCGTGTGAAAAAGTGCGTTGGCAAAGGCTCATGGGATGTGACAGCAGAAGCCTCTGCACAGCCAAGAAAAGCAGGAAAATGACACAGTTACACACATGGGCAAACACTCCGCTGTCATCTAAAAGATGCCAAAACCCACCTCACTGGAGCCTCTGTGGCTTTAC
>NW_015694247.1:0-224 GCF_001515625.1 Sinocyclocheilus rhinocerous
ATAAACAAAAACTTTTATTTTTTTAATGCGATTAATCATGATTAACCTTTGCCCAGCACTAATTAATAAATATATATATATATATAAATATATATGAACCCCCAGGTCACTACATCAACTACTTTAGATTTATTTCAGTTCAATGTTGTATAAAGGTCATCCAAAAACACATACCTCTACAAAAACTCCAGGGTCGATGCCAGTTCTGAGGGGTAATGGATGTT
>NW_015694248.1:0-224 GCF_001515625.1 Sinocyclocheilus rhinocerous
TACAGAAGTATATGGATACTAATGTGTCGTCATCAGCGATTAAATATGAAATGTTAATTCATTATAAAGCAAAACATTTATTGTCACTTAATTGTAAAAGCAGTTAAATAGTCCTTTATTTTGCAGGGTCAGACGAACACACTGAAAGTCTTACTAAAGTACATGGCAAACTACCAATGAAACTTTATTTATAGGCAAGAAAAATGCAGCTTGGTGTATAAAGG
>NW_015694249.1:0-224 GCF_001515625.1 Sinocyclocheilus rhinocerous
TACAGAAGTATATGGATACTAATGTGTCGTCATCAGCGATTAAATGTGAAATGTTAATTCATTATAAAGCAAAACATTTATTGTCACTTAATTGTAATAGCAGTTAAATAGTCCTTTATTTTGCAGGGTCAGACGAACACGCTGAAAGTCTTACTAAAGTACATGGCAAACTACCAATTAAACTTTATTTATAGGCAAGAAAAATGCAGCTTGGTGTATAAAGG
>NW_015694250.1:0-224 GCF_001515625.1 Sinocyclocheilus rhinocerous
TCTACAGCAGCCAACCCTATGCCAGATGCCCCCTGTTCTGTCTACAAAAAAAGTACAAATTAGTCTGATTAGTCTAAGTTAAAATGTATAAGAAATATCTTATCATAGACAATGCTGTAAATAATCTGTCCTTACCTCTGAAGCCTCATTGAAACTTTCTGCCTCATTCACTCTCAACTCTGAATTCACTTCTACCTCTGTCTATTGAAAATAAAGTAGTGTTT
>NW_015694251.1:0-224 GCF_001515625.1 Sinocyclocheilus rhinocerous
TACTACTACTACTACATTTTTTTTTAAAGAGAAATAAAAATTCTGCACACTACCATAGTTTGCAAAAACACTTTTTTATACAATGTTTTGGTAATCTAACCTTCACTAGGCTTTTTTCTAATGCCTGTCGAATGTTGTATGACCAAAACATTGCATTAAATATTGTAAATAGAGTTTTTCTTATGTTTTTCTTGTTTAAAAAAAAAAAATTGGATGAGAGAAAC
>NW_015694252.1:0-224 GCF_001515625.1 Sinocyclocheilus rhinocerous
TACCTAATTATCATCACATTTAATATTTAATTCACTGTAGAGGGGGAAGTACTACCTGCTGATCATAAAGAAAAATACAAGAATAAACAATTCCTCTCACCCTTACATAAACAACAAGTAACCAACTGGCTTGCATGCATCATAAACTGTACCTTCAGTAGTTCCATCTCAGTTTTCATTCTTTCTCCAAGTGCTCCTCCTTTGCCACGAAACAGTGTCAGCAG
>NW_015694253.1:0-224 GCF_001515625.1 Sinocyclocheilus rhinocerous
TATACATAAATATATTTCATTATATCACACTTCAAAATGTGTCTACACAGTATTTTAGTTTTATTAGTTTTAGTTAGTTTAGTTTAAGGGAAATGTTGCTTTGGCAGCTAGCTGAAAATTTTTTATTTTTATTTTTTATTTTATTTAATTTCAGGCAACTGATATTTTTATGATTTTATTTTTATTTTTACTACGTATAATAACTCTGATACAGTGGGGTCCAA
>NW_015694254.1:0-224 GCF_001515625.1 Sinocyclocheilus rhinocerous
TATAAGAGGTAAGGGCTGTATTTGTTTATGACAGCTGCGGATGGGAGAAATGTGTGATTATAAGATTTTTTGGCTCTTTATAAGCGAACTAATATAACATGGCGCCCAACGTGTGAGGCTCAAATAATGGAGTGGAAAATTCAAGGATAATAGAGAACGTATAGTAACCCAGAAAGTGATGCAGATCACGACCACAATAGTAGTCCAGAAGGACTGTTGTCTTT
>NW_015694255.1:0-224 GCF_001515625.1 Sinocyclocheilus rhinocerous
TATATAAACAGATACTTAAAAACAACCAAGAGCTGTTTCTTTTTTCTCTAGTCAAATAAAAGAATCTGTAAACTGTGAAAAATTTGTAAAAATTCATCTGCAGTGAAAAAAATGAAATTCCTGTAAACTATTCAATCAATCAATAATTAAATAAATAAAAATAACTTCATATATATATGTATATGTATGTATGTATACATATGCATGTGTACTGTATGTGTATG
>NW_015694256.1:0-224 GCF_001515625.1 Sinocyclocheilus rhinocerous
TTTTACTTTGTTTTAATTATAGCCATTAAACAAATCACTAAAAATTGATACTGATGCAATAATCATATTGTTCTGTAAATAGATCAGTATATAATAATAATAATAACTAAATATTGATTTTAATTTATTTTTAATTATAACAAACAAATCAATAAAATCTTACTATTACAATAATCCTGTTGATCTCATACTAAAAATAAAAAAGTCTGTATTTAATAATAAAA
>NW_015694257.1:0-224 GCF_001515625.1 Sinocyclocheilus rhinocerous
AAAGACACACACACACACACACACACACACACAGTCTATATGTATTAAAGCAATAAGTCATTTGAGGTCATGCAGTACTGTGATTTTACAAGGGTGTTGTCATAAAGCCTATTAACTGTAGTAAAACCGCGGTAACTCTGCAACTTATTGCTTTTACAAAACACTCACCACAGCAACATGACAAAAGACACCAGTGATCAATAAATAATGACATTTATTAATAA
>NW_015694258.1:0-224 GCF_001515625.1 Sinocyclocheilus rhinocerous
TATATAGGCTTAATTAAAAAAAGAATTGCATAATTTGGAATGCTAGTTTTATCTAAAAATGTTTTTGCATTTATATTAAGGCATTTAGTAGATGCTTTTAAACAAAGCAACCTACATTTAAATGATACAGGTAAGTTTTTATTTTTATTTTTAGTTCCTGTACTGTAGTGTCGTCTGCTGCTAATCTGAGGAACCACACTCAGTCTTGAGTTTTGATGCCAGAA
>NW_015694259.1:0-224 GCF_001515625.1 Sinocyclocheilus rhinocerous
TGCATGTGACTTGAGGCTGAGCTCTAATTGGCTTGTTTCAGATTGAACACTCCCACTTTTGATCTTGCGAATCGATATTGTTTTTATATATCTTGACCTCATGTGATTGGACCATTCTCGACTGTCAAATTGGTGCAATATCTCTTCCGAGATGAAAGTAAATTCGATTTTAACTTTAAAAAAATCCTTTCATGAGGCGTTCAAATGAAGAAAAAAATAAAATA
>NW_015694260.1:0-224 GCF_001515625.1 Sinocyclocheilus rhinocerous
TATCTGAGCATCTCAAAGGCCTGATGTTTTTTTGCAAAGTGAAGAAAAGAACAAACCCATTCAGCCATATGACAGCATTATCTTCTCATTTATTTAACAAATTAACAAATTCAACAAATGATGAAAACATTCTCTTAAAAAAGAAATAAGCACTGGAATCAATAAACATCTTGTAATTTCTTAAAAACTATAATACAATATTCTCAATATATTGTTTGTACAAA
>NW_015694261.1:0-224 GCF_001515625.1 Sinocyclocheilus rhinocerous
TATTAGAAATAAATCACATTATTTGCTTTAAATATTATTCCATTTCTCATTTTTTTAATATAAATTGTAGTGTTGACCACATTCATTGAGCTCAATCTTCAACCCTGTTACCCAAATTATTGATAACAAGATAAAATATCAAATAAATATTTTCTTTTAATTTTAGGGATAAATTTATGTATTATTTAATCTCAAACTAAACCCCACTGAGTGAAAGCTTCATT
>NW_015694262.1:0-224 GCF_001515625.1 Sinocyclocheilus rhinocerous
TATTTAATTTTATTATTACATTTAATTATTTTAATGTACAGTTATTTTATCAATTTGATTAATATTTAAAATGTTTATTGATGAATTCTTTCAATAAATTAGTTTTAAAATGTCAATTAAAATGTAAAAAATTATTATAATTATAATTTTCATAATTAAAATTGGTCATTTTTTATCTAAATGGGCTCTTTTAATACATTTTTAATAGTGTTGTTCATGTGGAC
>NW_015694263.1:0-224 GCF_001515625.1 Sinocyclocheilus rhinocerous
CGTGGGCTATACTCGAGAACAGGAGCCCTCCGTGGGCTATACTCGAGAACAGGAGCCCTCCCTGGGCTCGGCAGGTAATTAGGAGCCCTCCGTGGGCTATACTCGGGAACAGTACCCCTCCGTGGGCTATACTTGGGAGCAGGAGCCCTCCATGGGCTATACTCGGGAGCAGGAGCCCTCACTGGAGCGAGCTATGGGGCTGGAGCCGACACTGGAGCGAGCTC
>NW_015694264.1:0-224 GCF_001515625.1 Sinocyclocheilus rhinocerous
TATTTACAGCAACAGCTGCAGTATGCTTTTCTCTACGGATGAGTTTATGTTTTCCGTTATTAAAATAGCACTTGCCCTGTATTTTCAGAACCCAGTAGCTTTCTAAATCACACTAGCTTGATAGTATTTTCATAAAGTATATTTCTGTTAAATGTGTGTTTTGTCTGAATCTATGCTGAAGAAGTAATAAACTACAATAAAAACAACAATAACAATGTGCCATT
>NW_015694265.1:0-224 GCF_001515625.1 Sinocyclocheilus rhinocerous
TATTTTTAATAAATGTCTTCACTGTCTCTTTTGATAAATTGAATTTGTCCTTTTTGAATAAAAGCATTTATTTCTTAAAATAAAATCTTACTGACCCCAAACGTTTGAACGGTACTGTATGTTTACTGAAAAACCTGCCAAAAACACTGCTGAAGAAAATGATTTCTTTGCAGTGTGAGGTATAGGCTTATCTGCGTCTGTGCAGTCAGATGGGCGTTTTCGCT
>NW_015694266.1:0-224 GCF_001515625.1 Sinocyclocheilus rhinocerous
TATATACTATTATAGTATTTATTAATATTTTGAATTAGCTTTTTTTTTTTTTACATTTTCAGTTTATTTTAATTTTAGTTTGTTTTACTAAATTTGTTATGTGCTATGTGTGAAAAACGATTTTTAATAGTTTTAGTTTTTAATGACAGTAACAACCCTGCCATGAGCTTTGGAAAGATGCTACAGTATATAAATAAAATCAAATGAATTTTTATATATATATA
>NW_015694267.1:0-224 GCF_001515625.1 Sinocyclocheilus rhinocerous
CTGATGTTACTATACTTCACATCTATGCCCAAGGTAAGAACATGAGCCCATGATTTGAAAGAAGCAGCAAAAACTTCAGAGAGGACTTTTCCATTACTTTGGAACTGCATACTAGCATAGCCTACACTCTTACTATTTTTAGAATATCTTTCTGTGGCAGGAATGGTAAGGGAAGTAGACCTATTTATGTGGAATTCTTTGTCTTTCTCCTCACTTGCATGAAA
>NW_015694268.1:0-224 GCF_001515625.1 Sinocyclocheilus rhinocerous
TATTTTGAAAAACAATTATTTTAATCACTGATTCTTCACATCATCCTCTTTCGGCAATGAAAACAAAACAAACTTGCTTTCTCAGAGCAGAACACAGAGTCTTCACCACATGATGTAAACACACTAACTAGCGTAAGTGTTTGTGGGCAGGCCAGAGTGTTCGTATTTCGCAGGCAGGCGGGGATTATGCAAATGTTTTACCTAGTGACGTACTGTATATTGGT
>NW_015694269.1:0-224 GCF_001515625.1 Sinocyclocheilus rhinocerous
TATTTTGGAAAGTTTAAGCCATAAACCATGTAAAACAATTTGCATAAAAAAAAAAATATATATATATTTTATATTTCACACGTGTTAATATATCAAGTTTGAATATTCACTGAAAATACAGTACACAACCGTGTCTAATGGCCCTTGGCCCTAAAAATGGTCATTTTTAGTAATTCACGAAGCAGATCTGTCATTTGCATAACCTTCACAACAAAGTGTCTAAC
>NW_015694270.1:0-224 GCF_001515625.1 Sinocyclocheilus rhinocerous
GATATAAATAATAGTATTTAGAATTGAGAAACAGTGTGTGTGTGTTTGTGATGGTAATTTTAGTTGCATTATTCCGCTATTAGATGGCGACGAGATACTGTTTTTATGAGTAAGTAAGTAGTAAAGACTTTTATATTGAAAGAGGCTGTAAACAAGTAAGTTATTTTTAGTTTCAACAGCAGCTTGTAAGATGCAGCCAACAAATGCACTGGGTAGTGCTGTCA
>NW_015694271.1:0-224 GCF_001515625.1 Sinocyclocheilus rhinocerous
TTCACGTCCTTTAGTAAGATTAAATAAAATGCAGTGATCATACAATCAAACTTCATTAATCTGAAGTATTATTGGAAACTAAATATTTATTCTTAAAATCGAGTATAATTTTGGATTAATAATTTTCGAGTATAATCTTAAAAGCATTTGAGTGATTGATTGATTGATTGATTGAATGCATGAATGAATGAATGAATGAATGAATGAATTAATTAATTAATTAA
>NW_015694272.1:0-224 GCF_001515625.1 Sinocyclocheilus rhinocerous
GATATAAATAATAGTATTTAGAATTGAGAAACAGTGTGTGTGTGTGTGTGATGGTAATTTTAGTTGCATTATTCCGCTATTAGATGGCGACAAGATACTGTTTTTATGAGTAAGTGAGTAGTAAAGACTTTTATATTGAAAGAGGCTGTAAACAAGTAAGTTATTTTTAGTTTCAACAACAGCTTGTAAGATGCAGCCAACAAATGCACTGGGTAGTGCTGTCA
>NW_015694273.1:0-224 GCF_001515625.1 Sinocyclocheilus rhinocerous
AAACAACTCGTTATGTCGATATCACGAGAAAATTAAGTCGTTATACATTATTTCAAAGCAGCTTCACAGAAACACATAATATTAAAGATGATACCATATTATTGCATGTTAAATTCCAGCCAGAATAGAAATAAATAATTAATTGTCATTGTAAACATAAATAAGGTTTTCTCTTAAACATTCCAGTGAACACAGCAGGATGGGGCACAGCCAATCAGTCAACA
>NW_015694274.1:0-224 GCF_001515625.1 Sinocyclocheilus rhinocerous
TATTGGACCCGACAGTAATGTCGCAACACAAAAGTAACTGTAACTGTTTTCATTACGTGGTTACTATTGCTTTGGCTGTTATTGATTGCTTGATATGTACTGAATATTTATGTGTTTTTGACCTAAATCACATCGGCGTTCACCTATGAATGATGTAGTCTGTCAAGCATACATAACTCTTAGCCAATCATAGCAGTGGGCATTTACTTCCAAGTCTACAATCC
>NW_015694275.1:0-224 GCF_001515625.1 Sinocyclocheilus rhinocerous
CTCAGCCTCACTAAAATAATCAAGTCAACCGAAGCAGGACAGTATAAGCCCAGGATCTCTCATGGCCATGATCGCAAAAACCTTACGAGACAAACTTCAAATCATACCTGTTGTGCTTACTGCTTTCGTCGTTTATGACCTTTCAGAAATACTCTTCCTTACACAGGGCTTTGTTACCTTTGAAAGAAAATCAAGACCTCCCGTCAGCGCTGCACACTCAGGCA
>NW_015694276.1:0-224 GCF_001515625.1 Sinocyclocheilus rhinocerous
AAAAGTTTTGCAGTAAAGGAGGAGGAAATATACCGCAATCTTAGACGCTTTCTTGACCCAAAGAATTATAAAAAAAATTGTTCAGTGAAGTAGAAGTGGTACAATGAAAATGCTGCGTCTTGAGAAGATAATATATGAGCCGTAAGTTTCCCGCTGACATGTTGTAATGCTCTTCTTCGGTTTTTAATGATTTATTTAACATGACAACTGACGACATAAATGAA
>NW_015694277.1:0-224 GCF_001515625.1 Sinocyclocheilus rhinocerous
AAAAGTTTTGCAGTAAAGGAGGAGGAAATATACCGCAATCTTAGAAGCTTTCTTGACCCAAAGAATTATAAAAAAAATTGTTCAGTGAAGTAGAAGTGGTACAATGAAAATGCTGCGTCTTGAGAGGATAATATATGAGCCGTAAGTTTCCCGCTGACATGTTGTAATGCTCTTCTTCAGTTTTTAATGATTTATTTAACATGACAACTGACGACATAAATGAA
>NW_015694278.1:0-224 GCF_001515625.1 Sinocyclocheilus rhinocerous
CAGCGTGGAACACAACCAGCCAAGCTCCCTTTTGGTAAAACCTGGGGAATCTTTTACCATTTCCTGTAAAATATCTGGATATGCTCTCAGTGATACCTCTAAGGCACCTTCCTGGATTAGACACTCTCAGGGGAAGATCCTTGGGTTCATTGGCATGATCCATGCTGGTGGTGGAATACACTACAAGGATTCGTTAAAAAATAAGTTCACTATCTCCAGAGACA
>NW_015694279.1:0-224 GCF_001515625.1 Sinocyclocheilus rhinocerous
CAGCGTGGAACACAACCAGCCAAGCTCCCTTTTGGTAAAACCTGGAGAATCTTTTACCATTACCTGTAAAATATCTGGATATGCTCTCAGTGATACCTCTAAGGCACCTTCCTGGATTAGACACACTCATGGGAAGATCCTTGGGTTCATTGGCATGATCCATGCTGGTGGTGGAATAGACTACAAGGATTCGTTAAAAAATAAGTTCACTATCTCCAGAGACA
>NW_015694280.1:0-224 GCF_001515625.1 Sinocyclocheilus rhinocerous
AAATTTTTTCATTTTGTTTTGAAAACAATGATACTGTCTCTTACAGGTCACTAGTAACGATGACAGAAGAGAGAAATCTTGACTATGGTCAAATCAGTCAAAGCTGAAAAAGTCCTTATTCATCTTAAAGAGAAGCTGGTTATCAAAGTTAACCGCCCAACAGCAACACGTGCTTTATGTGAAAAAAAAGGCAAAACAGCAAACCTTGTTTGACATTTGAAAAC
>NW_015694281.1:0-224 GCF_001515625.1 Sinocyclocheilus rhinocerous
TATGAATTAAACAGTCTTTACATTACGTGTGAACTCATTAACCTCATTAAGACCCGGCAAAACATTTTAGGAAAAAAAATGTATTTTTTGATGTCATTGCATTGTTTAGAGCATTAAAAAATTCATAAGTTATGCTACGTCCTTGGTAAAGGACATCGGGACTCAATTTCTTAAAAAAAAAAAATACATGAATGAACATGCATAGGCAAAAACAATAGATTTTT
>NW_015694282.1:0-224 GCF_001515625.1 Sinocyclocheilus rhinocerous
CAATGGGAAACAGTGTGAAAAGTGCTATACAAATAAATTTGACTTAAAAACTTCTAGATATGGCCAGGGTTTATCTTTCAGTGTCTAATGGGATGTTTTAGTTTTATTGTTCACCAGTTGCTGTATAGCTGTAGAGTATCTTTGATGTTCAAAGCAGAAATGGTGTGGGATGAGCTACGTGTAGAAGTTGGATGGTTGCCATCGCATCAAGGATGCTGATGGAG
>NW_015694283.1:0-224 GCF_001515625.1 Sinocyclocheilus rhinocerous
AATAAACACTTTTCTCTCACTTTAGGTATCTGTCATACGCGGAAGCCGTTCCGGCGGATGATGTAGGACGTATGCGCAGCGTGATTAGTGACGAATATGGAGAGAGAACAAAACAAAACGGCGGTAATGAATTAGAAGTACATACCGAGGATTTGTAAAGAAAAATGTCGGAGGATTTCGATCTAAACCAAGAGGAGACTGGTTTTCCTTTGCTAAAGTAAGGA
>NW_015694284.1:0-224 GCF_001515625.1 Sinocyclocheilus rhinocerous
TATGTCGAGTCGAGTCGCAAGTCATCAAATTTGAGACTCGAGTCCCAGTCAAGTCTCGAGTCGTGTGACTCGAGTCCACACCCCTGTTATATACTATACATTATGTCGTATTAATTAAAAGACTTTTAGATTACTTATCAGTAGTATTACTCATACCTGTCAACCCTCCCGTTTTTCCAGGGATTCTCCCGTATTTTACCATTCTATCCCGCTATCATCCCGTT
>NW_015694285.1:0-224 GCF_001515625.1 Sinocyclocheilus rhinocerous
AAAGAAATACATTTTTTAACATTAAAAAACACCAAATTTTTAAACGATAGTGTCGCTATATCTGAGTTCCATTTGATCAAAATACCGGCTGATCCAGAATAACAGTAATAAAAAACATGAAATCAAACACTTCCCTTTAAATTGATCTGCTGCGTAATCCTTGAACATCACCCAAACCATTATTATCAGACTTTAATACTGCCAAAATTAGTCCAACATGCACA
>NW_015694286.1:0-224 GCF_001515625.1 Sinocyclocheilus rhinocerous
TCAAGACATTCAGCTGTGGTTGCATTTTTCCTGATTTCTCGTCAAAATAAATGTATTATGCATGTCTCAAACCACCTCAAATAAAACATGGAGGTTTTTTTTCTACTAAATTCTACTCAATTCATATTGTGAAATTTGAAACTTCAGATTGTGAGTTGGTATACTTTTATAAGCTAAATTGAATTTGTACGCAATACTGGAGCAGATTTTAGTAAACAAAACCC
>NW_015694287.1:0-224 GCF_001515625.1 Sinocyclocheilus rhinocerous
ATGACAGAATTTTCATTTTTGGGTGAACTAACCCTTTAACTTGAACAAACATACAAGGAGCCATACCCCTTTTATTGAGTCATGGGAAGAGGAACTGTTGTTTCTTAGTCTAAATCCACATAAGCTCAACACTTTGCCCTCTAAACCCCCTCCTCAAACACGATCCTTCAGATTTGCCCATGCTAGACCTTATCCTCCCCCTCTTCCAAAGTGACCCAGTTGTG
>NW_015694288.1:0-224 GCF_001515625.1 Sinocyclocheilus rhinocerous
TATTTTATTCTATTAGCTTAGCAACATTTTAAAATAGGCCTACCACAACTTATCCAAAATTGTCAAGAAAAGCACCGAATTAATTAAATACTGAAAGGTATTAACCAAACAGTAGTTTAATCTAGTTTAAAGATCACTAATAAGGTTCTATTTCTGTTAGCATGCTGCCTTAGAAAGTGGGCAGCAGGTTTTAAAAGAGAATTTATGTCATTTTTGCCTCCAAA
>NW_015694289.1:0-224 GCF_001515625.1 Sinocyclocheilus rhinocerous
TAGTACAGTTGAGCTCCCTTTTACCATATATGAGTGCTCTATGCAGGGGTGCTTAGGACGATTCCAAGGGCCCAACGAGGGAGAGGGGGCCTGGAACACAATTTTTACTGAGGGGAATAATTCTTCCTTGAAAAATGACTAAATAATACACACTGATGGAAGAGCATGTACAAGCAGCTGATGCTAAAACCATCAACCATAAACGGATCAACAGTCTGGACTTT
>NW_015694290.1:0-224 GCF_001515625.1 Sinocyclocheilus rhinocerous
AGACTCAGTGAAGAAGCACACTCACACACCGCCGCCGTCACACAGAACACCAGCGACTCAGGCCTCTGTACTTCTTCTGATGGACTCTATTGGAAAGAACATTGAACCCCAGAAACTCTTCCCCAGACAGCGAGTTCTAGCGCTCCACTGCAGGAACACAGAACGCATTCATGAACTGCTCACTAATGATGATCTCGGCAGCCCGCAGTGTATTATCATTCATA
>NW_015694291.1:0-224 GCF_001515625.1 Sinocyclocheilus rhinocerous
TCATTACATCAGAAGACCAGTCACAGCAGTTATGGTTATACCTTCGACTCTAAGACACCAAATGTTTACATAATTATGCAGTAGATGAATTGATCAATTACTACCATCCTATAGATACTCAAAGTAGGTCAATTTTTAGACGTTCTCAAACATTTAGTCTAACTTTTATGAGAACAGTCCTCAACACAACTAAACCAAGAATCTAAAGGACATCAACACAGCAA
>NW_015694292.1:0-224 GCF_001515625.1 Sinocyclocheilus rhinocerous
TACCGTGATATAAATTTTTGGTCATACCGCCCAGCACTACATGAATGTAATCGTGGAATCCAGTCATAAAAATGGAAAAAAGCTGGTGAAATAATACAAATGATTTAATAGGGCCCTAGTTTGGTGAAATTACATCCAGAAATTACATACTTCACCTTTAATCAAATTATTAAGTCGACTGCATTGTGGGATACAGTATGTTGTTTGCATTGCACCTTAGTGCA
>NW_015694293.1:0-224 GCF_001515625.1 Sinocyclocheilus rhinocerous
TCATGATTTCTTAATCTGTGTAGATTTGAGTGTCTGGTCAAAAATGTCATGTGAATTGTTAAACTGGAAAACATTTTGACATGTTGAATACTTTTTCCCCCATGTGTCATGTATGTACATCCATCCTAAAACCTGTCAATGTATGTTGATATTATAACAATGAATATAAAAGATAGACATTCACTTTATTACAATTTATTACAAAAGCACATAATAAACACGTG
>NW_015694294.1:0-224 GCF_001515625.1 Sinocyclocheilus rhinocerous
TCATTATTTTCAATGTCGAAAACAGTTGTGCTTAATATTTTTTATGGAAACTGATAAATTTTTTCAAGAATCCTTGATTAATAGAAGAATCAAAAAAGTTTATTTGAAATCTATAAAAAAACTTTTGCAATAGTATAAATTAAGTCTTATAAATAAGTCTTTACTGTCACATTCGACCAATTTAATGCACCCTTGCTAATAAAAATAATTCTGTAAAAAAGAAA
>NW_015694295.1:0-224 GCF_001515625.1 Sinocyclocheilus rhinocerous
AAAACACACGCAGAACACAACAGTCGATTGCATTTCTTCCAGCAAGCATCAGACTCGTTACAAAACTCCAGAAGCTCATGTTTACAATTCCTGAAAATAAAAACCCCTCATATCACATATAATAATATAATTAGGTTGGCTTTTAAGCTTATTAGTGTTATTATTGTGTGATTAAAATCTCTGAACGCTACTCCTACAGCTTTCAAGCTACATCCACCAAACTC
>NW_015694296.1:0-224 GCF_001515625.1 Sinocyclocheilus rhinocerous
TCAGAATTGCAAAATGTAAATTTAGAATTCGAGAAAAATACATCAGAATTACAAGACACAAACTTAGAATTCTGAGGGGGGGAAACTCAGAATTGTGAGATGTAAACTCAGAATTCTCAGAGATGTACGTGTAGAATTCTGAGAAAAATACATTAGAATTACAAGATGTAAACTCAGAATTCTTGAGAAAAATGACAGAATTGTGACATGCAACTCAAAAGTGC
>NW_015694297.1:0-224 GCF_001515625.1 Sinocyclocheilus rhinocerous
TCAGTGTCACTCTGCTGACAGTTGAAGCATCTTCTTCGTAGACTTCTTGTCTGGGTGGAAAGATGGTGTGGTGCAAATCCTTGCTGGAACTGAGCTGTTCTCAGTGTAAAGCAGAATGTCTACTTGGTTGGGAAGGACTTGCAGCTCTCCTGGTTGGGTGATGAACCTCAGATTACTCACACTTCTGCCCGTCCAGTTGTGAGACTACTGTACACCGCCGACCT
>NW_015694298.1:0-224 GCF_001515625.1 Sinocyclocheilus rhinocerous
TGTCACCCTTTCTACGTAAAAATCAGTCAAATCATGTAACGTGAACGTCATACAGTGTCTTACTCGAGACAAAAAAAAAAAAAAAACGAGTTGAAAGTGTACCGAGCCGCGGAAGAGACACCGTTCCCTCCCCCAAAATTATATATACAGTATATATATAATTTTGAAAGATAAAATGGAATGGAAAAAAGGACACACACACACACACACACACACACACACAC
>NW_015694299.1:0-224 GCF_001515625.1 Sinocyclocheilus rhinocerous
ACGTCGAGACTTTTAATTTGGTTATTGGAAAGTGCGAACACTCGAGTCCCATACACCGCACGACCCTGAATGTCATTGTGAACAAAACAAATCAGTAGGAAGCAGTACTGTCATCTTCCTCCTTTTATTCTAAACACAGAATAAACAAATACACAAGCAAGGCCATATCGCCAAGTGCGCCCCTACACATCTCTCTCCATGACGGTGACAGCCACACTTTTTAT
>NW_015694300.1:0-224 GCF_001515625.1 Sinocyclocheilus rhinocerous
TCCAGATAGCTATGTTTTAAAAACTAAAAAACAGAGATTACAATGTAGATATCCCCTGTCCAAGATGACTACATGAATAATAATAATAAAACTGTCTGCAAAAAATGACTGGATATTTCAATATTGAGTCATTACAGAAAAATGTATTATTAACAAATGAACATTTTATGAACATGTCAAATCTGAACTGGTGGTACAGGATCATAACTAGATTGGATTTTTTT
>NW_015694301.1:0-224 GCF_001515625.1 Sinocyclocheilus rhinocerous
TCCCCTTGACCTCCATTTCAGCAGCATTAGCCTGAAGGTTTTTCCTAATTGCAGCCTTGAAATATAGGAATATATGTAGAAATATATATTGTAAGGTAATTGTTAAATCTTAATAAGCATCAGGATTAGGACCACCAGACCCAGAATTTGCACCTTACTTGTTTGATGAATGTTCATGCACGAGTTTATGCTGCAGTTCAGAATTTCTGTAAAAAAAAAAAAAA
>NW_015694302.1:0-224 GCF_001515625.1 Sinocyclocheilus rhinocerous
ACTGTAGAAGATTTGTCGCCTCGTGCCACTTCCCGTGTGGTCACCACATGTAGGCACGGCTTTAGATACGGATTAATCACATGTCTAGGCTGGAAATATCCATATAGCATATTTGACAGTGAACGCATCTCCACTGCATAGCCACATACAATCGTTGGTGTCAGTCGCAAATATATATTTTTTAGGCTACAATGCATGGCGTGTGTGTTTCACTAGCTCCGTTC
>NW_015694303.1:0-224 GCF_001515625.1 Sinocyclocheilus rhinocerous
TCCCTAAGGCTCCCTCAAACAATCGCTTTTCATTGTGCATAAAACGCACCTTGTAAAGGCGAGGTATTTAATGTATGTTGTAATATATTGACAAGGAGGGCACAGGTTGAGGGAGTCCACAGGTCTGTCTTTGGTAATTTTGATGTTTCGCTGCAGGGCTCTGGCTTGAAAAAGCTTAGACCTAGAACAGAGGACCTGTCATCCAGTACCCAAGAGCCAGCTGA
>NW_015694304.1:0-224 GCF_001515625.1 Sinocyclocheilus rhinocerous
TAGAACTAAAACACTCCAGAACGGTGCATGGATGCAAATGTTATTGCTGAATGAATAAAATAAGAACCAAACAAATTCAGAACATGTTGTGTGGAGGTGAACGTTACAGTTTGATATATTAAGCAATTATTCTTTTTAAATGAATCCAGTCACATAAGGAAGGAAAAGCTTGGCTTATCTGATGACCTTCAAGGGAACACACACACACACAAACACACACACAC
>NW_015694305.1:0-224 GCF_001515625.1 Sinocyclocheilus rhinocerous
TCCTCATGGAGGCATACAAATTCGAAGGGAGACCTCTGGGGTGCGGTGACGCACCAAGCCCTTGCCCAATGGTTTTCCCTGGATGGTGGTAATTTGATATCGAGTCACGTTCCTGTGCAGTGGAAGATAAACTTGGACGAGGAAGCGCGAGGAGATGAAGTTACCGGAGTACCCGGTGTCAGTGAGGACTTTGGCTGGAAAGGAGTTGTTGGAGTGGATAAGGA
>NW_015694306.1:0-224 GCF_001515625.1 Sinocyclocheilus rhinocerous
TCCTTTCCTGATGCAGGTGTTGATGGTGTCCAGCAGGTCGGCGCTGTTCTTCTCACTCTTGGGCAGTTCAGTCAACTCTTTACCGATCATTTCGCCTCTATGATAGCCCATCATCTTTTCAAATGCTGGATTTACATACTAAAAACACAAAGAAAAATCAATACCCCTGAATATCAACAAGTATACATCAGAGAAAGGGCCAAACATTATATGTATCATGATAT
>NW_015694307.1:0-224 GCF_001515625.1 Sinocyclocheilus rhinocerous
TCTATTAGAAAATAATTCATTTCTCGAGTAGTTGGCTTAAAACCCACAAAAAGCTATTTTCAGACAGCTTAATCTCTTGATCCCCAGTCACACTCTTCCTTTTTGTATTTAGGAGGTATAGAAAAGGCAGGTGGTGTGTACAGATTTGCTCAGTGAAAGACGTTTATGTTGCAGGCAGACATCCACACGTTTTATTGGGAACAGATGGCAAATACATGATAAGA
>NW_015694308.1:0-224 GCF_001515625.1 Sinocyclocheilus rhinocerous
TATTTGTTTTCTGATTTTCTCCTTGTTATATATTATCGTATGTTGCGCAGCACTTTGGTCGGCCTTGTTTAGTGCTTAAATGTGCTCTAGAAATAAAACTGAACTTGAACATGATAGCCAATGAAAGTGAGCAAGTGTCACCTACCGGACGTTGCGTGCTTCTATAGCTGAAACTTGGCAGAGTCGTCAAGTCAAGTCAAGTCACCTTTATTTATATAGCGCTT
>NW_015694309.1:0-224 GCF_001515625.1 Sinocyclocheilus rhinocerous
TCTCTTAAGAAAGTTATTTTATTAGCAGCAACAAGCAAATCAAAATTGTGAACTCTCATTTAACACTTTTATAGATAATTCCACAATTAAATGTTCAAATTAATCAACATTTATTTAATCATTAAATAAAATGACAGCAACTGGAAGAAGCAGACACATAATGGAGTGCTGTTCATTAAGCAATATTTTCTCCAAGACACAATTAACCAAAGTCAAAATCTAAA
>NW_015694310.1:0-224 GCF_001515625.1 Sinocyclocheilus rhinocerous
TACAAGAGATTCGTTCAAGAACGCCGATTCATCCAGTAATGAAACCAGTACATCTTGAGTGAGTCATTTAATCATTTATTCATAAATGACATGTGAGTTTGTTTAGTTGTCTGTTTTTTTTTTCTTCAAAATCATGAGAACCACAACTTCCATTGGGAAAAAAACAAGAAGAAAAAAATAACTCAATTTATCCAGAATCATGCAGTTCTATTTTGCACACAAAC
>NW_015694311.1:0-224 GCF_001515625.1 Sinocyclocheilus rhinocerous
TCTAGACAACATTATTTGTCATTTACATCTGTCATGTACATCATTTGCTACAGTACAAAAACTAAATCGCACTCTTTAATGAAGCTTTCAAGACGCCTGATCAAAAGTGGATTGCATTGGGGTAATGACATGAAATCCTTCTACAGCTATTATGTACCTTTACAAATGCACAGCTTCAACTTTTTCCTAATAAATCCCTGTAAATAATGCAAACTTCCTGGGGA
>NW_015694312.1:0-224 GCF_001515625.1 Sinocyclocheilus rhinocerous
TCTCTTAAGAAAGTTATTTTATTAGCAGCAACAAGCAAATCAAAAGTGTGAACTCTCATTTAACACTTTTATAGATAATTCCACAATTAAATGTTCAAATTAATCAACATTTATTTAACCATTAAATAAAATGACAGCAACTGGAAGAAGCAGACACATAATGGAGTGCTGTTCATTAGGCAATATTTTCTCCAAGACACAATTAACCAAAGTCAAAATCTAAA
>NW_015694313.1:0-224 GCF_001515625.1 Sinocyclocheilus rhinocerous
AAGTACCTTGAATTACAACTCCATTCTCAATTAACTGATTCGCTTAGTCTATGTTATCCAAAAATATCACAACAGCGCTGTTCATCTGCGAGGTGGATTTGATACTTCCAAAACCTTCTCCGACCGCTAAACTGCAATCCTCTACCGAACAACCGGCCGGCAGAGACAGCTTAATAGCGTGCCGGCGCGTGAGCTTAAACAAACCGAGCTGATCGCCCGCAGCC
>NW_015694314.1:0-224 GCF_001515625.1 Sinocyclocheilus rhinocerous
TTGTGATTTTAAAATTGTGTATAATTCTCAATTTTAGTGTTTGAAGAAAAAAAAAGTACAAAGTTAACTGCATGTATGCTCTAACAGTGGCAGTTTTACTGAGGTTCAAACTGAAACATGCTGTGGTTGGGTTTCTTCAGAAATGTGGTTTGATTTGGACAAACATCTTGAGGTGAGAATGCATCAGATCAGTTGTGATTGTTAGTTTGTAGGTGAAGAGTTTC
>NW_015694315.1:0-224 GCF_001515625.1 Sinocyclocheilus rhinocerous
TATAATTATTAAAATATTAAACTAAATTCCTATTAAATATTACTATTGTAATATTTTACTGTAAAATAAAAAAATAGAAAGAATAACTTATTTGACAATAAAACGGTACAATTACAGTACTGTTCAATGGTGATCTTAATTTTCAAACATTAAACTATCAAGCTTTTATTTTGTCAGACAAATAAGAAATATTACTTTTGTAATATTCTACTGTAAAATAAACA
>NW_015694316.1:0-224 GCF_001515625.1 Sinocyclocheilus rhinocerous
GAGTTATTCATCGAGTCGCTCGAGCAAAACACACTCCATCTGACAGAAAACAGAAGAGAAACACACACACATACACACTCAAGAGTATTACAACAGAATATCTAAATCACAAGAGTCACCTTGAGAGTTTCACAATCACAGAATACATTACATTCATATATATATATATATATATATAAATTTAAAAACATGTTGTTGTTTTTTCTTTTTGCTGTTATTGGAGC
>NW_015694317.1:0-224 GCF_001515625.1 Sinocyclocheilus rhinocerous
ACTGTTGCGCTCGCATTTCTTGCATGAAACAGCTTTCTAAAAACACGCCACTCAAGTTAAAAGAACTTCACGCCCATCTTCTTGCATGTTTTTCATTCTTTTCTTTTTACTGTTATTGGCATGTTGTCTAAGTGTCTAATTTGTACATTTGGTAATATTTCTATTCAAAATGGCGATTCCTCGATTTCTAAAATATTAAATCGTGGCAAAACATTAAATTCGAA
>NW_015694318.1:0-224 GCF_001515625.1 Sinocyclocheilus rhinocerous
ACTGTTGCGCTCGCATTTCTTGCATGAAACAGCTTTCTAAAAACATGCCACTCAAGTTAAAAGAACTTCACTCCCATCTTCTTGCATGTTTTTCATTCTTTTCTTTTTACTGTTATTGGCATGTTGTCTAAGTGTCTAATTCGTACATTTGGTAATATTTCTATTCAAAATGGCGATTTCTCGATTTCTAAAATATTAAATCGTGGCAAAACATTAAATTCGAA
>NW_015694319.1:0-224 GCF_001515625.1 Sinocyclocheilus rhinocerous
ATGAATACTTTCGCAAGGCACTGTATTACCTTTCATTTGGTCAGTGATCTAAATCCTAAAACTTTCTGTTTATCTCCACCAGTTTAAATTAATCTAGGGGAAATCATTCCAGATGGTCTCAGATTGGTCTCTATCCAGCAAAACACACCCACTGTCCATTAGCTATATTATCTATACTAATATATATATATATTAGTGCTGTCAAGCGATTAATCGCATCCAAA
>NW_015694320.1:0-224 GCF_001515625.1 Sinocyclocheilus rhinocerous
TACAAACGTCATCCTCTGTCACTATGGCTGTTTTCTGTCGTAGCATGTTAGTATGCTATCGCTGCTGTAGTTTTGTGTCTGCTGACGTCTGGTGGATGTTTGGACAGGAGGAGTTTTGTTTCCCGGTGGAGTGTCTGGCTCTGACAGTGGAGGAAGTGATGCACATTCGGCAGGTTCTGGTCGAAGCCGAACTGGAGAAATTTCAGCAGTACAAAGACATCTAC
>NW_015694321.1:0-223 GCF_001515625.1 Sinocyclocheilus rhinocerous
CACTTAAATTAGATATAGAAATAGTTAGAAGAGGGGAGAGAGAAATGATTAAGCACAGTGACAGTACTGCTGGAAAAGCATGGAAATGTGCTGGAATACAAACACACACACTCACACACAGCCAGACAAAAACACATAAAAAACACACACACACACACACACACACACACACACACATAGTTAAGCATACTCAATTTCACCCTGGGCAAGGATGCTGAATTTA
>NW_015694322.1:0-224 GCF_001515625.1 Sinocyclocheilus rhinocerous
TCTGACCGCACGTAGGTCTTGAAGGCCTCTGGCTTCTGAAGGCTTTTGACAAAATCGGTGTCCTGATGTTGCTGGCTACTGGGGGGTGGTTCAAAGGCTAGAGTGTTCGGAGGGATGGGTAGGGGTGTGGCAGAAGATAGAGAGAAGGAAGGGGGAGCATGCGAGGGGGAGGAGGAAATATAGCTGCCGGAACCGCTTGCGGAGGCGTGCTCACGCTTGGGACG
>NW_015694323.1:0-224 GCF_001515625.1 Sinocyclocheilus rhinocerous
TCTTCTGGTAGAGTGTTCCAGTGAATAATAGCTTTCACTGAGAAATATGATAACCCAAAGGCAGAATGACAAAAAGGAACAACACAATCACTAGTAGATGATGATCTAGTAGATCTGTCTAGTAGATCCATCAGAGACTGTAGAGCGGAAATGCACAAAATCACGAAGTATAGAAGGGACTAAACCATTTAAAATTGTATATACCATACACAAATTTGAGAAAA
>NW_015694324.1:0-224 GCF_001515625.1 Sinocyclocheilus rhinocerous
TCGTTTACTGAAATCACATGACTTTAGCAGTTTGATGCACACTCCAAATCATGGATTCGAGAAAAAAAAAACTGACTGAGGTCCCGAAGCTCTAGAAAGCATGTGTCAAAGACCCCCATCACTAGTTTAAACAATTTATTTCTTTCTCTCTACCCCCTCACTCTTGGTTTCACTCTCCATCAAAACCCATATACTTGGGTTTTATCTGTGTTGGCTAGAATTCG
>NW_015694325.1:0-224 GCF_001515625.1 Sinocyclocheilus rhinocerous
TCTGAAAGTAATCCGATTACATTACCTGAACCGTGTAAAGTAACGTATCGCGTTACTAACTACATTTTTTGTCACGTAATTTGGAATCAGTAACGGACTACAATTTGCTTATTAATAAGCAGCACATTACGAGTTTATTGAGGGAAAATATGTAGTCAACAGTAAGTTTAACAGAATCGCTCCCCAAACTAAATTATTTGAAGCGACTAAAGCATCAAATTCAT
>NW_015694326.1:0-224 GCF_001515625.1 Sinocyclocheilus rhinocerous
TTAAAAACAAATATTTTATTATTACTATTTAATTATTTAATATTTTTAGTTGTAATTTTAGTCATTTTAACATTCAACTTAAAATTGTACGTTCCGCTTAATTTTATATCAGTTAGTTGCTGATGTGCACGTGCTGTAAAGAAGTGCACAGGGCGAAGGAGCGAATTTACACAAAAGTCTTTTAAATACAAATCCAAGAGCAAACAAGGCAGGAGTAGCACAAA
>NW_015694327.1:0-224 GCF_001515625.1 Sinocyclocheilus rhinocerous
TTATTTACTCAGTTGTTTATGGTTAATCAAAGTGCAGCAAACTTTTACTCTCTCTGTAATCGCCGCCTTTTTGGCAGTGGCTCTTTCAAGATATTGTGGGGTGGGGCACGGCGTTGGGTGTGATTCTCTATCTTCGGGAACCCCGCAATTACATCTGGCACAACTCTGCATGAAGTAATGCTTCATAAGCCTTTGTGCGACCATGCTTTGAAGCGCCCGGGCCC
>NW_015694328.1:0-224 GCF_001515625.1 Sinocyclocheilus rhinocerous
TTAACTTCTTTAACAGCAAAACCAGATGGACTGGTTACTTTTGAAAGGATTAGCATTCCAACATCACAGCTCCCTAAATGGAAATTGTAAGTTACATTAATTATACACTAAATAGACTGAAGTGATTTGGCATGTCTCTTATTGATTGTGTTGGACTTTAGTCAGAAGTTCCCCTGAGGAACCTTCACATCTCTCCAGAAGGATCCATTGAGCATGAGGGTACA
>NW_015694329.1:0-224 GCF_001515625.1 Sinocyclocheilus rhinocerous
TTAAAATTAAGCCATCAGATAACATTATCAGATATCAGAAATGGAAACTCAAGAGAGCAAAATATTTTTGCCTAAATTGATGTATTTTGTTTGTCAAGTCCACAAAAAAAACAAAACAATAATAAATAAAAAAAATAATTAAAAAATATATATTTCTTTATTTCTGTCATGAATGCTACATTAATGTGTTTGGTCTTGGCGGAATAGATCTGCTACACTGCTGC
>NW_015694330.1:0-224 GCF_001515625.1 Sinocyclocheilus rhinocerous
TTAATATTGCTGTTTAATAAAACTATTCAAGTGCAAATTATATCAAAATTTTGATAAAACATACAAAATAAGGCGGAATCTATATATAGGCCTAATACGTTTAATATACCCTTTGGCGTATAACGTCCATTGGAGTGGACAGATATATTTTCTGTTGCAGAAAAAAATGTACAAGAAAGATACACTGAACAAAACTATAAACGCAACACTTTTGTTTTTGCCCC
>NW_015694331.1:0-224 GCF_001515625.1 Sinocyclocheilus rhinocerous
TTACAAAAATCCTCTGTCGGATAGACACATGAATGGAGAGACAAATGCGTATTAGCAGCCTGATTTCATACATTTGTAAAATATCCACTCTGCATACACCGACACAGAAATGTGGATCAGTAGAGGTCGAACATTATGGGTTTTTAATGGCTGATGCCAATATCTATAAAGCAGGGTGTCAGATGGCTGATTTGATGCTGATATTTATAATGACAATTCTAGAA
>NW_015694332.1:0-224 GCF_001515625.1 Sinocyclocheilus rhinocerous
TTACATTTTGTTATACTGTAACTATCATTATATTCAATTAAACATGAAATACTGGTCGCTGCTTAAAGTATTACATTTTCTATTCATTTCAATTCAAATATAATACGTTACCTGCTGTTGTGGCAGAGCTGTGGTGCGCCACGTCGTTTTCGTGCTTTTTGCGCGCATCTATTCTGTTCGCCTCGCATGTGATGGACTGAACAACTGTGAAGAACAAGCAGACG
>NW_015694333.1:0-224 GCF_001515625.1 Sinocyclocheilus rhinocerous
TTACACAGTGCAGAGAGATTGCGGACGTGTTCACTGGCACTGCGAGGATCTAAAGATATTTAGAAGTACAGGTCATCACAATGTAAGACGATTTTGATATATCATCAGACAACGTGGAACGTTTTTTGCCCAACCGTATTTAGTTGACGTCACGCGCCGGATGTTGTGAACACACTCAAGACAGTTGGACATTGCGGAGGATCAGAGGTAAAAATTTATATAAA
>NW_015694334.1:0-224 GCF_001515625.1 Sinocyclocheilus rhinocerous
AATTCCTAATATGGGTAACCATACTTGGCCACATGTCACGTCACTGTCACTGAATTAACAGCATAGTTACTGTTATTGGATTGTTTTACAGTTTGCTGGCTTTATTTATGCTGTTGTCGTCGTCACTGTTATGCATTTGGTTTGGGGAAATGTTAATAGCTCATCATTTACTTATAAAAGGGATAGTTCACTCAAAAAAAAAAAAAAATTATTGTCATTATAAA
>NW_015694335.1:0-224 GCF_001515625.1 Sinocyclocheilus rhinocerous
TTATATTTTAAAATAGTTAAATATAGTTCCTATAAATAGTTTAATTGTTCCAATCTTTTAACTGGATGTGTATAGAATGCAGGTCAATGTAATGCTAAAATATTACTTAAAAATGTACCTGTTGAAGGTGAACAGATTATCCATCGGTGGCGGGCATGAAGAAAACTGTATGGAGGATTTGACGTCGCCAGGCAACTGAACTGGTGCGGGAGGGGAGACAAGAG
>NW_015694336.1:0-224 GCF_001515625.1 Sinocyclocheilus rhinocerous
TTAGCACACCGTTATCTTTGTGTCTCTGGAACGTCTGTGTCGGCGTGCGTTCTTATTGTTATCAGACTGATGAGCCAACTTTCACACGAGCATGTGGATATTGTTTTTCTCAACATTAACATGTGAAACAATATAGACACGATAAACATAGGCCGACTCGAGTGTATGTACGTTCTGTACTGTAATTGACACAGTCTGCTTTATTTTTCCCATTTGCTCTGCTT
>NW_015694337.1:0-224 GCF_001515625.1 Sinocyclocheilus rhinocerous
TTAATTTGCTGTAAAGTTGCTTTGCAATGATTTGTAACTTGAAAAACGCTGTACAAATAAAGTTGATTTGACTTGACTTGACAAAAGTTGCTCTTGATAAATTAAAATAATGTAATCATATAAGAAAGCTAACATAACATTTCAGCGTTTAGTGCCACTTTGTACATATACTTTCTGATGATACACTGAAAAGGATATAATGACTTTTCATTACATTGCTAGTA
>NW_015694338.1:0-224 GCF_001515625.1 Sinocyclocheilus rhinocerous
AATAGAGAAATGCACATTTTCATATGGGCTACATAATTAGAGAAGGTTTGTTTTTTATTTGAATTGGTTCATTTAATAGTAGATTAAACATTTCAAGCTCTCTATAGATTTAGTATTTCTTATGTCTGTGAGCCGATTCATTGTTGTGACACGCTCCATTCATGGAGACTGCACGAGACAACAGAAAGCACATAATAATAGCACGCGATAATAGTCGCACACTC
>NW_015694339.1:0-224 GCF_001515625.1 Sinocyclocheilus rhinocerous
ATAACACTTATAATTTCAGTTTCAACTAACTAGAAAATATTTTTTCTGCTTAGTAGTCTTTATCTTCCACTTGATTTGTGTGTGTGTGTGTGTGTGTGTGTATATAAATTGATATTAATAATATGACAATATCTGTAGTCAGTATTGATTCAGTTGGAGGGGGAAATCCTGCCCATAACCAGCTAGGGAAAAAAAATGATAAAAGCACTTATGTTCATCTACTG
>NW_015694340.1:0-224 GCF_001515625.1 Sinocyclocheilus rhinocerous
TATACACATATATATATATATATATACATTTAGATAGATAGGTAAATATGTAAAATTTTTCACTTCAGGACAAGACTGCGTCCCTTGAAAATAATGGATGATTTTTTGCTACAAATAGTCAAGGAAGAGGCTGGACAAAAATCAGGAACTACAGAAACTTAAAAAAAGAAAAAAAAAAGAAAAAAGTAAAACGTTTAGTGCACTCTGTCTTAAAATACGTTTAC
>NW_015694341.1:0-224 GCF_001515625.1 Sinocyclocheilus rhinocerous
ACACTGATGACTGGAGTAATATTTATATAATAAAATTCAGTTTTGAAAAACCAGGAATAAATGACAGAAATTAAATAGAAAAACATTACACAAACATATACATACATATGAGAAATATGTCTGAATTAGGTTTTTCTATAGACCTGAGAAACTTAAATGCTTAAAACTTAACAATAGCAAACAAATCGTTTCAATAGTTTGTCATTTTTTCTTTGATTCAACAA
>NW_015694342.1:0-224 GCF_001515625.1 Sinocyclocheilus rhinocerous
TTCTCCGTTCATGCGACTCGAGAGAGTACTCGCGCGCTGTGAGACGCACTTTCTGTATGTGTATGCTTCAGCGTCGAGCTCAGCAAGGCCATTGACTCTTTAGCATGTGGCAAAGCTCCAGGCAGTGACGGCATTCCCCCAGAGGTCATAAAGGCTGGCAAGAACAGTGTCCTCCTCGGCCACCTTCATGAACTCTTACTTCAGTGTTGGGAGGAGGGAACAGT
>NW_015694343.1:0-224 GCF_001515625.1 Sinocyclocheilus rhinocerous
TTCCGGTATTTTGCCGGTTAGTCAACGCGAGCAAAATGAAGTCGACAATTTTTTTTTTTAAATCGAATAGTCGAATAAAATCGACGAATAGCAACAGCCCTACCTCATACACAATCTAACCAACATCAATCCACCTTTTTAAATTACAGTGGCTCAGTGTTGATTTCAGCACTCATCAGTGATCAAATAAATGTCAATGGTCCAATAAAATCCACGTTTGCACC
>NW_015694344.1:0-224 GCF_001515625.1 Sinocyclocheilus rhinocerous
TTCTCTGCATCACCACGTGAAATTATGTCATCCATGAATTTTACATAGTCCTCATAGTACCACTGATCTTTCTTGAATCTCTTTTCAAGACCTTTCAGGCGGTGTACTGCACATATCTGGTTATTAGGAAGTTTTGGGTTTTCTCTTTTGAATGGTAATGGCATTTCATAATGACCATTGCTCTTCTGTGTGATATTTTCTCTCAGAATCGACAAGAACTTAAG
>NW_015694345.1:0-224 GCF_001515625.1 Sinocyclocheilus rhinocerous
CAGACAGGTTTCTATATTTGCAGTCAGCTGATTGTGGCTTTTTTTACTTCATTATTTTAAAGCATTTGTTGGTGTTTATTTGTACAAATCTTTTAAAGATACAGTTCACCCAAAACTGAAAACTGTCATCAATTTCTTACCATATGTTTTTCTGTAATATTTTTTTCTTCAGTGCATCGTAAATGGAGATGTTTAGCAGAAAGTTCAAGCTGCTCTTTTAGATC
>NW_015694346.1:0-224 GCF_001515625.1 Sinocyclocheilus rhinocerous
TTCTTTGACATTTTCCATTAAAATTCTTCTAGAAATACATACAAGGCCTTAAAACCAGACACATGAAGAAACAACAAAAGTCTTAAAATAAGTGCATTTTATCATCCTGCATGTCAGATTTTTTCACTTGTTTGTAACTTAAAAGAAGTGAAAATATCTGCCAGTGCAGTTTGACAAAAACAAACTTATTGAAGATACATTCTCTGAAAACACATCCTCTGAGC
>NW_015694347.1:0-224 GCF_001515625.1 Sinocyclocheilus rhinocerous
TTCTTGTTACCTGTGTATCTGAAGCACAGAATTAAAGTACTATAAAGCTGAGCTTAACAGTGAATTTGAGTGACATGGAAAACAAAAACTTGATATAATGGCGCTGTAGTCTGTCTGTGAACAGTTTCCCACCATTGGTGGCATTAAAATCTTATCATTCACTGTTGATCAAATTCATTATGATCAGTTACCTGTAACAGTAAGAATGACTCCAGGTGATCCAG
>NW_015694348.1:0-224 GCF_001515625.1 Sinocyclocheilus rhinocerous
TTTAAAAAGATTCTACAGATAAATATAATGGTGGAACTCTCTCTCGCTTTAGTCTGTCTATATATATATATATATATATGGTGGAACTCTCTCTCTCTCTAGTCTATATATATATATATAGACTAGAGAGAGAGAGAGTTCCACCATATATATATATATATATATAGACAGACTAAAGCGAGAGAGAGTTCCACCATTATATTTATCTGTAGAATCTTTTTAAA
>NW_015694349.1:0-224 GCF_001515625.1 Sinocyclocheilus rhinocerous
TTTACAGTGTTAAAAATATGTTTAAGTCATGTGGTGAATTCCAGCCTTAACCAATGATATCAATAGGTGTCCTGCACACCAGTACAGTTTAATCACGCTCCGCCGGGCCCTCAGCAGACGTCATTATGGGCCTTCAATGCTTCTGGGTCTTCTGTTTCATGTGATAGCAAATGCATTTGAAAAGCAATGGCAGAGAGGAAGATGTCTGTATATGTACTACTTTT
>NW_015694350.1:0-224 GCF_001515625.1 Sinocyclocheilus rhinocerous
TTTATGCACCAAAACTGCGCGTTTTTGTCTCTCTATTTTTATTGAGGCTGTGTTTATTTCACTTTTGATTAATGTAATGCTTCCTTGCTCAATAAAAGTGTCCATTTCTGAGAAACCTGGTGATGGTGACATTGTGATCCGTGGACAGTATCATGAAGTTTTGAAGTTAAAAGCTTAAATTAAAGTCAACATTGGTCATATGTGCTTTTCTGCATCTAAATTTG
>NW_015694351.1:0-224 GCF_001515625.1 Sinocyclocheilus rhinocerous
TTTACTATAGATGATCTTTATAACATAGTAAAAAGAAAGCCACACGATAAATCTCCAGGGCCGGATGGCTTACCGTTTGAATTTTTAAAAGTATTTTGGGACTCTATTAAGTATCTTCTTTCCGAAGCCCTTATTGAGTGTTTAAACAATGGTGAATTGGCGGAATCAATGAAACAAGATCTCATTTGTCTTATTCCTAAGCCTAATAAGGATCCCAATATTTT
>NW_015694352.1:0-224 GCF_001515625.1 Sinocyclocheilus rhinocerous
ATTCTTGCTTAATTGTATTACGATTTGAACAGGATTTATCAGTGAATAAAATCTTAAACTTGGGCTTATTCCTCACACAAAGCATCATATGACTTAAGGAATTTGGAAATATAGTGCAAACGTCATATGAACAACTGTTATGATGCATTTATGTTTCTTTTTGAAGCTTAAAAGTCATGGTCACCATTTGCTTTTGCTGTAAAAAAAAAAAAAAGAGCATCTCC
>NW_015694353.1:0-224 GCF_001515625.1 Sinocyclocheilus rhinocerous
TCACCAAGATACTATTATTAATTTTTCTTGATTCTTACTTTTTTACATTTTTATATTTTCTGTTTTTATTTTAATTTTAGTTGAACTTTCAATAATTTTGTTGTTTTTATCATTTTTATTCATTTATTTGCATATAGTTTTTATTATTTTATTTCAGTTTTAGTTCAAGTTAAATGAACTGATAATGAGAAATGTTGCTGAGCAGCTAGCTGAAATAAAATATT
>NW_015694354.1:0-224 GCF_001515625.1 Sinocyclocheilus rhinocerous
ACCTCAGCAGCCATTTCATGCTTCTCCCATATTTTTACACCACTGCACATCCAGAGATGACGCTTTCTCACTAGCCGAGATTTGTGAAGAAGCTTTGTCACAAATTGTCAAGAGAGTTTTTGAGGTGGAGTGCGCTTTCAGTGCCATGTGTAAATTGAGGGAATCTCACTTGGAGATGAGAGTCCCCAGGGTCCATCGCTAAAACCAGCTCATACAGTGATCCA
>NW_015694355.1:0-224 GCF_001515625.1 Sinocyclocheilus rhinocerous
TCTGATTTTCACCAAAATTGGCTCAGATCATCTTCAGACCATGCTAGCAAAAAGTTATGGAATCAAGTTGATTAGTCAAACTGTTCTCGAATAACGCACAAACGAATTCTACGAAAAGCACGCAAAAATGGATGAAAGGCTATATCTCCGCAACGGAGACCAAACTTGGTGTGTTATATCAAGCATGACCTGAGACTACCTGCAGTGTTTCGGCGCTGTGCCAC
>NW_015694356.1:0-224 GCF_001515625.1 Sinocyclocheilus rhinocerous
TTTTTTTAAAACATTTCTGTTGTTTATTTTTTGTATTTTTAATTTTATTTTAATTTTAGTAATTGTGTTATTTGCTTTTGTCATTCTATTAGTTTAAAAGAATTCTATTGTTTATTTTTATTTTTACATTTTAGTTTTAGTAAGTGTTATTTACTTCTATTTTTGTTTATTTTTGTAGTTTTAATTTTATTTTAGTTTTAGCAATTGTGTTATGTGTTTTTGTC
>NW_015694357.1:0-224 GCF_001515625.1 Sinocyclocheilus rhinocerous
AGCATGTTACCACACATGATTTAAGGATTATATAAACCCAAATAAAAGCATCTCAGGGAATTTATGTAAAAAGAAATTTGATAAAAGTTCATTAGTAAACACACACTAATAATACACTAATGCTTTAATTAAAAGATAGGTCACGTTCTTAAAGCAACCTGTTTATTACCTTTCTTCCTTTGAAATCAAATAACTCTGACTTTATAATGCATTACTGCATTAAC
>NW_015694358.1:0-224 GCF_001515625.1 Sinocyclocheilus rhinocerous
TCGCTTTGGATAAAAGCATCTGCTAAATGACTAAATGTAAATATGCACATTTCCCAGTACAATTAAATTCTTAATAGGGATGGGCGATAGCAATTAATTTGTTTTCGATGCGATACGATACTTTTAAAGGGCAGTATCGTCGATATCGATACGATACTTCTAAACTGAACTTTTAAATCATGAAATTTATTAAATTATTAAATTACTAAGAGTAAAATGGGTAA
>NW_015694359.1:0-224 GCF_001515625.1 Sinocyclocheilus rhinocerous
AGTTTTCTCTGAGCCAAAGTCAGACTTTCCAGCATCTCTTAATCCTATTCCTTCTCAGGAGTTTTAGGCAAGTATGAAGCAGCCATGTCTATATATTATTTCACCCCTTTTTTCAGATTTTCCACAGAAATGGCCTGCTCTATTTAAACTAGTATACGCTATGGTGCTCCACCCGGATATCCTGCATGTGTGGCCCGCAGCTGTCCCGGACATTAAGTTCAAAC
>NW_015694360.1:0-224 GCF_001515625.1 Sinocyclocheilus rhinocerous
CCACTAACGACTATTTTTATTTCGATTAATCTATCGACTAATTTGCCGATTAATCTAAACGATTAATTCCCCACATAAAAATCAACAATTTTACTTAAGAATATTTCATTAAACTATATTTTATTAAACCAAACGAAATCTAAATTTCTATGAAATCCTCTTTTTAAAGCAAAAGTAATGTGCAACATAGAGTGCAAGAAGCAAGTGTCCATCTCATAGTTCAA
>NW_015694361.1:0-224 GCF_001515625.1 Sinocyclocheilus rhinocerous
TTTATTATATCATTTTGAAAATGCCTATTTTGCGTGGAAGCAGAATCACGCTGTTTTTGTGCATGTCTCTTTAAATGCAAATCAGCTGCTGCTCCACATGAGCTGTGCCTTTACAGCTCGTACCTCAAATATTCTGCCAAAAAACATCTGTTTGGTTTTGATTATCATGTCCATCGCGCTAAAATCATGCGTTTTAAGCCATATTAGTTTAAACTTCTGATATA
>NW_015694362.1:0-224 GCF_001515625.1 Sinocyclocheilus rhinocerous
TTTTTCTTCACAATTATGACTTTTCTGTAATCTTTTTTTTTTTTTCAAAATTATGACACTTCTCACAATTGACTTTTTTTCCCACAAGTATGACTTTTCTTCTTGCAATTATGGCTTTTTTCGCAGTTATGACTTTTATTCTTGCAACTATGACTTTTTTCGCAGTTATGACTTTTTATTCGCAATTTACTTTTTTTCTTGCAATCCTGACTTTATTTCTCGCA
>NW_015694363.1:0-224 GCF_001515625.1 Sinocyclocheilus rhinocerous
TTTTTTTTTTTTTTTTTACTTTTCCTCGCTAAATAAGATTTGGTTGAGGTGATCACCTTCATTAAGCAGAATGAGTTGTGCCCATGTGTTGGAATTCAACAGACCGTGGAATGGAATGGCTGATGCTGATTTATGAAAGATTTGGAGTTGTCTCTTAATTTATTTCCAGAGCTGTAGATACATTTCCTAGAAAATGAACTGAGATCTTGGTGGCAAATCTTTTT
>NW_015694364.1:0-224 GCF_001515625.1 Sinocyclocheilus rhinocerous
TTTTTTTGCTCTGGAAAAGAGAAATATAAAAAGAAATTGTCTAGCAGCGTTAAAAATTGATAATAACATAGACAAAAAACCCTGTCAAATTAATAAATATGTATACTCTTTTTTTTAACAAATTACATTGCTCAAATTAAAATGAAAATTATGCCAGATCCTTTCTACAAAAAAATCACACCTTTCACTCCAGTAATTTCAAGTGAGTTTAAAGTGGTTTGTGA
>NW_015694365.1:0-224 GCF_001515625.1 Sinocyclocheilus rhinocerous
TATTGGTGTTTTAAACTGCAGTGAGTTGTATGTTTCAGTAAGTTTCTGGAGTTTTGCAGAAATGTAGAGGCACGTTTTTCCAGTGAGCCTGTGCTGCGATTACAGCGAAGGAGTGCTATAGCTTTTAAGCTTTAAAATTGACACAAATCATCATAAAAGTAGCATGAATGTGCTTCTTGTGGCTCATGCGGTATGTTCCATGTCTGTATAATCCAAGCTGTCGC
>NW_015694366.1:0-224 GCF_001515625.1 Sinocyclocheilus rhinocerous
TTGACAAAAAACAGGTATTTATTACTCCCAAACTTGTTTGCTGAAAGAATTGTTCAACCATGAATGAAATTTGTCCTTATTTACTTACTAAATAATATGTGCAAATGCAAATGACATTCAAAAGCTACTGTATGACTTGGAAAACGTAATAATAAACACTTCCAAAAAGAGATTTTCGCAGTGATGCTTTATAAGAATCTTTTGGGTTCCTCAAAGAACCTTTC
>NW_015694367.1:0-224 GCF_001515625.1 Sinocyclocheilus rhinocerous
TGTTCCACTTGTTGAAGTTTCATTGCTTTGGGGTTTTTGTTACATTGCGGCATCAGAGGGAGGTTGCTCAAAAAGAAATTGAGATCTATACAGAAGTCCATAAGAGAGTCGGCATGCACAATTGACTGACAGATGGGGGGCTGAATAATGCTCCTAGGATTCCTGCAGTCACTTTGCCAAATACAGTGCTACACAGTTGCTATGGAGGCAGATGCAGCCAATGC
>NW_015694368.1:0-224 GCF_001515625.1 Sinocyclocheilus rhinocerous
AAACGTGTTTCTTTTTAATCTTTCATTATCTTGTCAATGTGGAATGTTCCAATCAAATCGATTCATCATTATACATTATGCGGCATTGTACATTTTTTTAAATTGGTAATCTTTGATTATCTAACACCATTTTGGTGGTTTCCAATCAATTCACCAGCTATAAAAATGTAAAAAAAAGAAAAAAAAAATTCCACAATTAAATTAAAAATCCACCTGGGTGAACA
>NW_015694369.1:0-224 GCF_001515625.1 Sinocyclocheilus rhinocerous
TTTTTTTACATCAAAGACAACTTTAAAATTGATGTTGTTGAAAATGTTAAGGCAATAACATCACGATCTCTACTGGGGACACAAAAGCCATCGAATCCCAGGAATAGGACTCTTTTAGCCTACTTCCAGCCCTTGTTAACAATTATATATAATTTATACATGATTAAATACAAAATCAGTAGTAGTTATTAAGATTGATGTGGTTTGGAATTGGTAAAATGTGC
>NW_015694370.1:0-224 GCF_001515625.1 Sinocyclocheilus rhinocerous
GGCTTTCTGAACCGTTTGAGGCTTTCATCAAATTGTGCTGAAAAAAGGTTCATTACTCGAAGCTTTTACATTACATTACAATGTACATTACATTATCATTACATTACACAGTGTGCATAAGCGACATCTGGTGCTCATACTTGTTTTCTCCACCATATCTGACAAATCAAAGCGGAGCAGAGGATATACAGGTGCATCTCAATAAATTAGAATGTCGTGGAAAA
>NW_015694371.1:0-224 GCF_001515625.1 Sinocyclocheilus rhinocerous
TTTTATTTTTCAGGATTGTATGATGAACAGAAATATATTATATGGATACTCCTACTTCATCTCCAACTTGCACATAACAAGCAAAATTGCAACACTAACATTTGCTTTGCAGATTGTCAATGAAGACATTTCCTAGCATCCAAATTGCAGGGGATAAACTAGGGCTGCACGATTAATCAAATGCGATTGTCATGCGCATCTCGTCAGTAAAGCCGGTTCTGTGA
>NW_015694372.1:0-223 GCF_001515625.1 Sinocyclocheilus rhinocerous
CATTAGAAAAAGTTATTATTTTGATAAACATCAATCACAAATTATACCAAATCAATCAAAAACATTAAACAATCAAATAAACAAACTACTACTAATTACAAAACTTCATGTATAAATGTTCCTCATATTACATATAACCATACTGTAAACCAACATCCAAATGACTGTGTGTCCATGTGTGTGTGTGTCACTGTGTGTGTGTGTGTGTGTGTGTGTGTGTGCC
>NW_015694373.1:0-224 GCF_001515625.1 Sinocyclocheilus rhinocerous
TTGCATATTCAAAGAGTGAAGTTAGTAGCATTGCATCTTTTAGTTAGTTAGTTACTCCCTTATTTCAGGCATTTAACAAATCAATCAATCAATCAATCAATCCCTTGACTTCAGGATTATGAAAGCGGATGTGCTCAAATGCTAGTTTCTGTGTTTTGGCTTACAAATATACATCATTCCTGCAGCTCACTATAAAGGGGACAAATGTGACTAAGACACGTAGC
>NW_015694374.1:0-224 GCF_001515625.1 Sinocyclocheilus rhinocerous
TTGTATTGTGTCTTGGTCATTTTTCTTAGGTTTCTTCTTTTTAAATGTCGATTTAAGTTTTAGAAATTTTATTTCAGTTTTAGTCATTTTAGTATTTGAACAAGCTAAATGAAAAATAAGATTTTTATTTGAAAGTTTTTGTTGTGTTTTAGTCATTTTTATTAGTTTTTGTTTTTTAAATATCTATTTAATGTTTATTATTTTTATTTCAGTTTTTATTTTAG
>NW_015694375.1:0-224 GCF_001515625.1 Sinocyclocheilus rhinocerous
TTGTATTGTGTCTTGGTCATTTTTCTTAGGTTTCTTCTTTTTAAAAGTCGATTTAATTTTTAGAAATTTTATTTCAGTTTTAGTCATTTTAGTATTTGAACAAGCTAAATGAAAAATAAGATTTTTATTTGAACGTTTTTGTTGTGTTTTAGTCATTTTTATTAGTTTTTGTTTTTTACATATCTATTTAATGTTTATTATTTTTATTTCAGTTTTTATTTTAG
>NW_015694376.1:0-224 GCF_001515625.1 Sinocyclocheilus rhinocerous
GCTTCAGACTTTGAGAAATTGTGGATAGTTAGAGGGACTTTACATAAAGTTATGTAGATTTAAGTATATCTAATTTTTTCTGCATACACTCATGTAAAGCTATACAATACTTCATAGCAATTATTAAACTGCTTGATTGTTTATATTGTTGCAAAATGTAACTGTATTATCGTCCATCTCTAATCTGATAAATAAGACATGAAGATTTTAAGATATTCTAAACA
>NW_015694377.1:0-224 GCF_001515625.1 Sinocyclocheilus rhinocerous
TTATGACATGACAACATGCTGCCGTCGCACTGGATTATATTTCGTCTTATGAGGCAGCGGCAAAAATGCAGGAAGCTGGAATGTGTGACTTGATTTATTCCGTGCCGCCGTCTCCACCAGCCTCATAACTCAAAGAGGTGCGTATACTAGCAGTATGTTGTCTTTTTCCGCTTGACTTGCACTTTGCAACAACACAAGCTTGTTTCTGCAAAGATGTTCAGATG
>NW_015694378.1:0-224 GCF_001515625.1 Sinocyclocheilus rhinocerous
TGATTAACAGATAGGCAAATACTGCTGGTACTTTCCATGAATTGGGTACTAGTAATAAGTTTTGTTTATTTATTTAATTTGTTTATTTATTTAGTTTATTTAATTAAAAATTTTTATGGGGTTTGAGGTGAGCAAGGCTTATTTTAAAAAAAAGAAATTAACACTTTTATTAAGCAAGAATGCATTAATATTAAGAAAAAATATTTCTTGAGCAGCAAATCAGC
>NW_015694379.1:0-224 GCF_001515625.1 Sinocyclocheilus rhinocerous
TGAGAGCGTGGTCTAGATGTTAACATACACACTCTGACACACTAAACTCTGCTGGGGGTGATGCAAGTTCAAAGTTGGTGACATTTCCCAATCCCATTCTCGCCTCTTCTCCCTGACATTTTCCCTCCCACTAAATAACAGATTGAATAATAAGCTTTTTCAACCAATAAAAAAAAAAACATCTCTTTGGAGAGAAGCAAAAATTGTTTACAGCTAGGGTTGCA
>NW_015694380.1:0-224 GCF_001515625.1 Sinocyclocheilus rhinocerous
TTGTGTTACTATTTTATTATAGCATACCAGCGTGTTGAATGAATGTAGTGAAACTCGAGTTTTGTTGTTTAGAATTGAACTGCAGTAAAAACATTTAATTTTGTCCACCGAGACAAAATAAGTCGCTTTGAGCGCACAAGAAAGAAACGAGCGTATTCCTCGTTTATTTTCTGTAGAAGGGCCTTCATAGTTCGATTTGTTGGTGCGTGTTCCACCTCCAAATT
>NW_015694381.1:0-224 GCF_001515625.1 Sinocyclocheilus rhinocerous
TGCATGTTATTGATTGTTTAAATAAGACTCGATATCTTCCTGTTTCAAAGCACTGTGAAATTGCATGGCATTGTAATATTCCAAAGCATTGTTGTGTCTGTTCATCAATGTTATGAGATTCACACTATAACGAGTCAAGGACTATTGGCCACAATAACTGCTGTATCTAAATGGGCTAATTTTATGGGGTTAGATCACAGACAAAAAAAAAAAAAAAAGCAAAT
>NW_015694382.1:0-224 GCF_001515625.1 Sinocyclocheilus rhinocerous
TGATGACAGTAGCGCACACAAAATAGTATCTGTTCCGTGCTCCGGGGACGGCTAAACGAACCACGCCCGAGCGCTCACAACTAGTCAAACGAACCGGGCACAGTTCAAAACGTCTAGTGTGAGTACACCCTGAATCTCTTAATGAAATTAATCTTTTTAACTTTTTGGTTGTTTTATCAAAAGAGCTCAAATCACCTACAATGTATTTATACATACATGCAGCA
>NW_015694383.1:0-224 GCF_001515625.1 Sinocyclocheilus rhinocerous
TGCCACGCAAGTGGAGTCTTGAGAAAGATCACCCATATTCTTTTTTCTCCTTTGTTTTGCTTCCCGTAAAACAAAACTCAAAATGTCAATCGTCCTCCATTTGTTTTTCTTAGCAAGTCATGTGTGATCTCACGAGTTTGAGAGAGATCTCGTCTCACTATGAAAATGCTACTGTAATCGGCAGGTGTGTGGTCTCGCCATCTGGCCGAATCTTGTAGTGTGTG
>NW_015694384.1:0-224 GCF_001515625.1 Sinocyclocheilus rhinocerous
TGCAGCAATGCATCATGAAGTCAGAGTTATTTGATTTCAAGAGAAAAAAAAGTAATATATAGGTTGCATTTAGAAGGTGATCTATCTTCTAATTAAAGCAGTAGTGTATTTTGTTATATGTTTATTAATGAGCTTTTTCAAATTTCATTTTTCATAAATATCTTGAGATGGTTTTTATTGGGTTTATATAATTCTTAAATAGTGTGTGGTAATATGTTAAAGTC
>NW_015694385.1:0-224 GCF_001515625.1 Sinocyclocheilus rhinocerous
TGCCCTGTGTTTTGCTTAATTTTTGCAATCTGGCAACCATGTGCACGCGTTCACTCTTCATTACGGAAATGCCGACGATGATCTGAAAACACCAACAAACAAGTACGCTAAAGTTTGGCGGTCTCCATGTGAGATGTTTGCCTTAAATGAAATTGTCATTCAGTCAGTCTGTGCTCTGTCATGAGATCTCAACAATTTTGTTTGCAATTGTAGTTGCTGAATAA
>NW_015694386.1:0-224 GCF_001515625.1 Sinocyclocheilus rhinocerous
CAATCACTTACTACATGCAGCTCTTAAACCCAGAGGTCACTTTGACTGTTGACGGTCTGCTCCGTCTCGCAGTCAGTCAGCTTTTGTCTGATGTTCTAGCCACTGATCACATTAGTGATTTTCATTCATTCATCTTTCTACTCACAGTATTTGCAAACATTTCACAAGATCTATCCTGGACATTTTCTGACATTAATAGAAAGTGATATTGTTTCCTTTATCCA
>NW_015694387.1:0-224 GCF_001515625.1 Sinocyclocheilus rhinocerous
TTGACGCAATAAATGTCAATGTTAAAACTGCGTATTTATACCGATTCCATACCATGTAATCCTTCATTTTAATGTGTAACATTAGCCTATCTGAGTGACGACTGTCAGCACTGCCAGTGTTGCCAGTCAGATTAATGAAGAATATATATATTCTTCAAATAACTGCCAGAGGAATACTCGGACTGATTTAATTTGATTTTTAATATTATTTTGTTTATTTTTGC
>NW_015694388.1:0-224 GCF_001515625.1 Sinocyclocheilus rhinocerous
TCCCTCCCAGTGCTAATGCTAGTACCAATGCTAACGAGGCGTTGCGCGAGCTTCACGGCGCCATCAGTGAGCAACAAATGGCCCACCCAGATGGATTTTGCATTATTGCCGGGGATTTCAACCATGCAAACTTGAAAACTGTTGCACTAAAATTTCACCAGCATGTCAATTTTGTGACCAGAGAAGACAATATGCTGGATTTATTTTACACAAACGTCCGTGAC
>NW_015694389.1:0-224 GCF_001515625.1 Sinocyclocheilus rhinocerous
TGCAGTTCTGGAAAATGGTGGCGCTGGGGACTAAATGGTTCCTGATGGTTTTACACCTATTTCTTCACATTCTTAATTAATTTGCAGTTAACATGCGTCTTTTTTTCTCCACCTGTTTTTTTTTTTCTGATCCCCCTGACCCAATGAGCATTTTGCTGTCCAGTGGTTATGTCTTAACATTGCAATTTCTGTATTGCATTAGTTTTGAATATTTCTCATGGGCA
>NW_015694390.1:0-224 GCF_001515625.1 Sinocyclocheilus rhinocerous
TGATCTGTGCATATTTCTTTCCTTATTCAGACTAGACAACTTTTTCACTGGGGAAAGAAATATTGTGGAAAGAGGACTCATATTTTAGGCAGAATCAAAGGTTTAAAGCATCAATGATGAATTTATTACAAACACGCAGCTTTTCCAATTCACAAGCTGTTAGTTAATGGACTAGAGTTGTGTGGATTATTGTGATGCTTTTATCAGCTGTTTGGACTCTTATT
>NW_015694391.1:0-224 GCF_001515625.1 Sinocyclocheilus rhinocerous
ACAAGAAGGACGAGCGTGGTGAAGCAGCAGGAATAAAGAAAAAAATTAGGAAATTCACTTTCATTTTTCTAGTGGTTCTGCAGACTAAAATTTTTGCGTGTGAATGCTGTATCTTCAATGCTTCAAGCTACAAACGCTGACATACAGAAATCCGTGACATTGCTGGACAAGGCCATTCAGAGCCTGTCTGACTATCGTGGCACTTTTGACCAGGCAAAGATGAC
>NW_015694392.1:0-224 GCF_001515625.1 Sinocyclocheilus rhinocerous
TGCTGTTCGTCCTTATTTCTCTCTGTCTTAACCTCCCTCCCTCCTTCCATCCATCTGTCTCTCTCAGTGAGCCCCGTGATCACTCTCTCTCCTCTTCGGTCTGCCAGCGAAGCTAAAAATGAATTGGTTGCTTTGAAGTTTCATTGAGTGCTTTATTACAGGACTAAATAATGCACACAGTGGCAGAGAGTTTTTCCTTCATTAAGACATGCTTCCTGTCAGCG
>NW_015694393.1:0-224 GCF_001515625.1 Sinocyclocheilus rhinocerous
TGTAAAAATTAATAAAGGAAAATAAAAGTGAATCCTGACATTAAACGGCCCAGGCTAACCACATAGCAAAACAAACAAAACAAAACACTGCCTGTGAGCAAAATAAATGTTAAATAAAGTTACCTAAACCATTTCTGAACACAGGACACCACCTTTTAAAACATGCCTAGAAAGGTAATGGCTCAGGCTGTCCAAAAGTGCATTTAGTGTTTAGCATTTGAATG
>NW_015694394.1:0-224 GCF_001515625.1 Sinocyclocheilus rhinocerous
CTGTTTGTCTTACAGTCATTTGCAGTGTCAAAACAAACCATTTCCGTTTTTGATCCAGAAAGGTTTGTCCTTATGTGAATCTGGGTTCAATAAACACCCTAAAACTCCAGCACAAGTCAGAATATAGAGGGCCAGAGATGACTGAGGTGTTACACAATGCTGGAAATGTGCACTGATCGTTGCACATGCACCGCAAACACTCCAAACAGCCAAAGCCAACAGAG
>NW_015694395.1:0-224 GCF_001515625.1 Sinocyclocheilus rhinocerous
TGTATTATCGTAATTAGACAAGCATCACTCATATTTAATTCTTTAGAACGTATGTAGTTAAAATCATATAAAGTCTGTATTCTACCGTACTCACTTGAATCTGCAGTAAAGACATTATATAAACATAATGTTTACTAATTTGTTAGTCATTCATACGGTGGCAAAACAAATCACAATTATGAAAACAAAATAAATTACAAACGCAAATGCAAGTCTAAAAAACA
>NW_015694396.1:0-224 GCF_001515625.1 Sinocyclocheilus rhinocerous
ATACTTAGACGATGTTCTCTGTTTTTCCAAAACATTTCAGGACCATGTCAAAGACTTGAAGAGAGTTTTTTGCCGCTTACGCGAACATGGTGTGAAATTACGCCCAAAGAAGTGTGAATTATTTAAACATCAGGTCAGATATGTGGGGTGTTTAGTTACAAGTGAGGGCATTCAAGTCAATCCCAAAGACCTGGAAGCAGTGCTGCAATGGAAGGAGCGGGAAC
>NW_015694397.1:0-224 GCF_001515625.1 Sinocyclocheilus rhinocerous
TGTACAGTATAAAAACCATTACGCCTATGGAATGTCCCCATAAAAACATGGAAACACAACATATAGTTATAGTCCATGAGAACGTGCATGAATTGGTTTTGGTGTGTTTTTTTAAAAATGCAGCTTTCATGTTTTGCATATTGCATTGTATATTGATGCATGTTAGTTTTATCAGAATTGTTGAAATCCTGTTTGAAGGAAGAATACTTGTTTAAGGCTTGCAA
>NW_015694398.1:0-224 GCF_001515625.1 Sinocyclocheilus rhinocerous
ACTGAAGAAAGAAAGACATGAACATCTTGGATGACATGGGGTGAAAAATTGAGGAAATTTTAATTCAGAAGTGAACTAATCCTTTAAGTTAAATAATTGATTTGTGTCATGTGCTTTAAAAATAATTTTCCTGGTGTTTTGGCAAATATTATAACCCGACTAACTTCTCAATCTGCTTCTTTTCAAGGCAAGGCAAGGCAAGGCAAGTTTATTTGTATAGCACA
>NW_015694399.1:0-224 GCF_001515625.1 Sinocyclocheilus rhinocerous
ATGGTAGGAGCCTGAGGAGTCCACACAGCCACAGTCTTTAACAGGAACACATTTGTTGTCACTGAGGATGAAGCCAGGGTCACACTCACAGCCTTCTACACACTTCTCACTGCAGCCCGGGGGTCCACTGATACCCAGACATGTCTCCGGACAGGAGCTCACACATATGGAGTAATGGCTGTTTGGAGGGCATTCCAGAGCTGTAGAAAAATTAAGGAAAACAT
>NW_015694400.1:0-224 GCF_001515625.1 Sinocyclocheilus rhinocerous
TGTGTCATCTGTATGCTAGTGTACTAGTGAGAAAATTCACTTTTATGCATTTAAAAACCACACATTTCTTTCTCTTCTGGGATAAACAATCAAAAATATTGATTACGGCTGCATGATACTGGATAAAAAACGACATTGCGATATTTATTTTTCTGTGACTGGAGAGTGCATCTGAATATAATCTAAAAATAATTTTTAAAAGCTGAAAAATTACTTCGATTACT
>NW_015694401.1:0-224 GCF_001515625.1 Sinocyclocheilus rhinocerous
TCATCATGACACATAAACGAACACACCAAGCAAGACAAGCAACATCAATTTATAAAAACAAGCATTTATTAAAACACCGTTTCAGAAACAGCAATCACAAAAACCAATATTACTGTATTATTATATCACATTTTGTGTTGCTTTATCTATGCATGATGTATATTCAAAGGAAAAAGGAAATTGAAGTATGATGTTTTTGCTTGACATATACAGCCTCCTGTTGC
>NW_015694402.1:0-224 GCF_001515625.1 Sinocyclocheilus rhinocerous
TGTGTGTGTGTGTGTCTGTATATATATATATGTATGTATATAGGAAAATAAATATATAATAATAGACGAAAAATAAATATCATAATATTAGAGAAAAAGATAAAGAATAAAATAAATGCCACAAATGCATTTTCTCAAACCTAATGGTCCAATGTTCAGATTTGTTTTTGATGCAACTGTGTTTTTCATGCATTATCAGCTGAAGCGCACATTCATATTTCAGC
>NW_015694403.1:0-224 GCF_001515625.1 Sinocyclocheilus rhinocerous
CGATATATTTCTTATGTGTATTAAACCTAATGATAAATAATTATGGAACTCAAGTAAACGCGATTTATTTTCGAGCTCTAATAACATTGTACTTTTGCAAATTCTGAAATGTTTGAAAAGTACTTAAAATGGAAAAATACGTAATTTTAAAAACCTTTTCAGTTTGCTTTGTGGGGTTCCAGACTCATTTAAAGGGGTCATATGATGTTGCTAAAAAGAACATT
>NW_015694404.1:0-224 GCF_001515625.1 Sinocyclocheilus rhinocerous
ATTAGCGCAGCAAATATAAGTGAAATATAATGTTCATAACAGGAATTCTGATCATCTGCACTGTTTTGTAGCGATGAGCAGCAGTCGGGTCACGGTCACGTGGTATCTGTTGTTTTTCTCAGCACTGTCGGGATGGAACGGGACGTTTGTGATAACAGAGCACATCAATTTACTGAATGATATTACAGAGATGCTTGGAGTGGATTTCACCTTTTATTACAGAC
>NW_015694405.1:0-224 GCF_001515625.1 Sinocyclocheilus rhinocerous
AAGCTTTAAAATTATAAATAAGTACTTTACGTGTGTATTTAGTATGTTAGTATCAAAATAAGTGTACTTTACAGCATTACAAAAGATTATTAAAACAACTATTTAAAATAAAACTTTATTAAAAGCGTATTTATGTGTGTTAAGAACCATCGTTTCATTAATATTATCTGCAACAGTTATTCAAAAAATATGCTTTTAAGATTTGAAGTACACTACAAGTGCAC
>NW_015694406.1:0-224 GCF_001515625.1 Sinocyclocheilus rhinocerous
TGGAATAAACCTTAAACGTTGCTGTTTGTTATTGCAGTTTTTTTTTATTATTAAAATGTCCTTTAACTCTATGTTCATCAGAATAGAAAAGCAAAAAACAATACTAGATGAATGCTTTTGGCACTAAGAACATCCAAATTTATATAAATGCTTACAATTTTCCATTAAATACACAGACACTTTTACATGCAAAATAGTTTAATGGTTGATTGCATATCTCCATG
>NW_015694407.1:0-224 GCF_001515625.1 Sinocyclocheilus rhinocerous
TGGCCTGCGGGAGTTATGAATGCCGTCTTCCACTCGTCGCCTTCCTGGATAAGAACGAGGTTGTACACAATCCGCAGGTCCAACTCGGAGAAGATGCGGGCTCCACGGAGTTCCTCAAGGGCGGCTGGGACCAGGGCAAGTGGGTATGGCAGCTTTACCGTCTGGGAGTTCAGCGTGCGGGCAGCTGGTGAGGTGGATGGTTGGATGAATCCCTGTTTGAGAGC
>NW_015694408.1:0-224 GCF_001515625.1 Sinocyclocheilus rhinocerous
TGGGTTTAATTATGACTAACTGATAAGTTCCTCAGGTGGTGAGTCTGCAATTTGAGCACTGAAAGGATTTCATCCTTTTTTATCTGATGTCATCTGAAGCCTGTGCGCTTTTGAAGCCGACTGTAGTGCCACGAGCAATTAACACTAGCAACATTATACAAGCTGCTGCCAGGTCTTGACTTTTTAAACCAATTGGGAGTTCATTAAGACGATCGTTGGACATA
>NW_015694409.1:0-224 GCF_001515625.1 Sinocyclocheilus rhinocerous
AACATACCTGGCAATAAAGCTCATTCTGATTCTGATTCTGAAGGGGTTTTGTATCATACTGAAGATGTGTTTTTTTTTTTGTCTGACAACGACAATATTACAGGTATTAGAATGCTACGTATCCAACAAATAAATATATGGATATGAAATACTGATTTAAATAAATCAAAAATACACACATTTAAATGCACAACTGTTGTGACTGACCAATCAGAATCAAGTAT
>NW_015694410.1:0-224 GCF_001515625.1 Sinocyclocheilus rhinocerous
TGGGTTTAATTATGACTAACTGATAAGTTCCTCAGGTGGTGAGTCCGCAATTTGAGCACTGAAAGGATTTCATCCTTTTTTATCTGATGTCATCTGAAGCCTGTGCCCTTTTGAAGCCGACTGTAGTGCCACGAGCAATTAACACTAGCAACATTATACAAGCTGCTGCCAGGTCTTGGCTTTTTAAACCAATTGGGAGTTCATTAAGACGATCGTTGGACATA
>NW_015694411.1:0-224 GCF_001515625.1 Sinocyclocheilus rhinocerous
GAAAAATGCTGCTTGTACTGTGGAAAGCCAGACCACTTCAGATCCTACTGTCCAGAGTTGACGGGAAAAGACCACTCTCGTCCAAGAAGAGGGGGGCTGGGACGAGAGTAATCCCCTTCCCCCAACCAGCAGCTTCTGGGGTTTCACTCAATGTATCACTGGATTGGGGTAACCAACACCACAAGCTTCTGGCCTTCCTAGATTCAGGGGCTGCTGGAAATTTT
>NW_015694412.1:0-224 GCF_001515625.1 Sinocyclocheilus rhinocerous
GAATGCTAACGCTTATCAGTTAGGCAGATTGGTAGTGGCACCAGCACGACCTCTAACACAATTTAGTGTCACCGGCAGAAAAAAGTCTGCAGCCTTGGTAGACTACTTTCAGTTACACTTTTATTGAATTGTTTATTTAATTTAATTGCCTTATCTTGGCACTGTAAGCATATGATTTAAAAAACATTTTTATATAAAATTATTAGTGGAACATTTTATACATC
>NW_015694413.1:0-224 GCF_001515625.1 Sinocyclocheilus rhinocerous
TGTGTTATATTTCATCGGCAACAGCAATGTAAACTTTTATAAACAATTAATAATAATAAATTTGGTCGTTAACTTTTAAATACATCATTATGCATAAAATATGAGCAGAGTTCTCAGCATGAAAGACCGCGACTGGCAGATCAACGAGCTACTTATTTTCTCTCCATTATGGTAGGAAGTTTTTTATTTATTTATTTATTTATTTTTTATTAATTGTATATGCT
>NW_015694414.1:0-224 GCF_001515625.1 Sinocyclocheilus rhinocerous
GAAGCATGGACAGTCCATGACTCCCTGCTCTCTTTGGCAGAGACAAGTTATGTCTCTGTACTGGATTTTCCCTGGCAAGGTACTGATCACCTGATGGATTTTCATGGTTCCCTTCATGGCAGTTTAAGGGGGGCACCTACAAAAAAAAAAAATCATTTGTTGTTAATTTATTTTCTTAGGTGAGTATTATACTTAATTCTTTTTTCTCAGGTAAATGTGGAATT
>NW_015694415.1:0-224 GCF_001515625.1 Sinocyclocheilus rhinocerous
AAGCTAATTAGGATCTTCAAGATTAGGCTACTTGCCTACAGGCAGGTGAGTTTCAGGGTTGGAGTTGCATCTGAGGAGATTACAAAGATTAAACGAGTGTTTTTTAAACTCTCAAACTTTTAAAACTCTGAAAGAAAACACAAAAGATACAAAAGGACAAATGCTTTAGTACAGGGGTCTCAAATTCAGCTCCTGGAGGGCCACCTGCAGTGTTTTTTTCTAAC
>NW_015694416.1:0-224 GCF_001515625.1 Sinocyclocheilus rhinocerous
GCATGTCATTTCCATTCATTTCTCTTCAAATATATCTTTTTTTTTTCTTATTCATTTTTCTTTTTGGATAGTGTGGCATATTTTATTAATACTTTTATTCAGCAAAGATTAATTACATTGTTCAAAAGTGACGGTTAAGACTTTTATGATGTTACAAAAGATTAGTTTAAATGCTGTTAATTTTAGGTTCATTCCAAGAAATGTTTCTTGAGCACCAAATCAGC
>NW_015694417.1:0-224 GCF_001515625.1 Sinocyclocheilus rhinocerous
TGTATATATATGCTTATTTATCTCTCTGGGAAAGTTTAGTTTTTTTAGGTGTTCAAGTTGTAACTTTCAGTTTCTTTTTTCACCGTTTTTGATCTTTCATTAAATAGTCTGGGCCTGAATGATAATACTGTTCGAAGGTTTGGGGTCATTACGATTATTGAATTATTTTCAAAGAAATGAATCATTTTATTCAGCTAGGATGCATTAAATTGATTAAATGTAAC
>NW_015694418.1:0-224 GCF_001515625.1 Sinocyclocheilus rhinocerous
GACATCTATACTGTTATGAGTCACATTACAAGCATCAGAATTGCATCTTACTTTTTGCCCATATATCAACATCTGCACCAAATTTCATATTTTTGCTCAGTTTAGGCCTCCGAATAAAACTGATCTATTTTTCTTTAATATATCATACTATATGAGCCAAAAAGTCAGATGCATCAAATATGATACTCAACAAAAAACACATATGCAAACTTTTATATAGATTT
>NW_015694419.1:0-224 GCF_001515625.1 Sinocyclocheilus rhinocerous
GATGGTTTTTCGATATTGATACGGAGCTTTTGGCGATTTGAGAGTTGATTTTGTGTGGTCTTGACGTTAAAACCATTGTTTGAGTCGCGCGATCTTTAGAAGCTGCGTCTGAGGATGAAGTCTATTCCAGGAATATCTCAATCCATTCATAATGGACTGTATGAAACGCCTCATGCACTGAGACTCCAGGAATTTTTTCTAATTGTAAATCCTCCAGATTGTAA
>NW_015694420.1:0-224 GCF_001515625.1 Sinocyclocheilus rhinocerous
TCAGAGCACAGTAGTACACAGCAGAGTCAGACACTCGCAGATTCTTGATCATCAGTGGAACTGTTCTTGATGTTGAATCCAGTGATGCAGAAAATCTCTCTTTAAATTCATCCTCAGTAGTTCCTTTACCACTTGAAAATTCACTCAGAACGAATGTTGGTGATCTATTTGGTAGTTGGTTGTACCAGTAAAGATATGCATTATTATAACTGCTGGTAGAGTAA
>NW_015694421.1:0-224 GCF_001515625.1 Sinocyclocheilus rhinocerous
AGATAGTTCACCCAAAAATGAAAATTCTGTCATTAATTACTCGCCATAATGTCGTTCCAAACCCATAAGACCTTCGTTCATTTTCGGGACACAAATTAAGATATTATTTAATGAAACTTGAGAGCTTTCTGACCCTCCATAGACAGCAAGGGAATTACCACGGTCAAGGCACAGAAACATAGTAAGGACATAATTAAAATAGTCCATGTGACATCAGTGGTTCA
>NW_015694422.1:0-224 GCF_001515625.1 Sinocyclocheilus rhinocerous
GAGAGACAGAGGGGACCATCAGCTCTGAGTCAGGTTGCACGTGCAAGTGAGGCACTGGACCAGCGGGCCCCAGTACTGCTGTGACAGCATCATTGTAGCAAGCTCAGAGTCATGCTGAACTGGTCTGTTTATTTTGTTGATCAGAGCTGAGGAAATGGCCTGTAAGAGGATTACCAACCAATGATGACTACAGTTCATTATCATTGTTACAAATATTATCATGC
>NW_015694423.1:0-224 GCF_001515625.1 Sinocyclocheilus rhinocerous
GAATGCTGTCTTAGTGCTTCTGAGCAAATGAAGAGAAAGCAAGCCCACATATACTCCAAAGCTTCTTTCTCAGTGAGAGAAAGTTGCATTATGCAATGTAAAGAGTAAAGCTTTCCCTCATGAATGATGTGTCTGACTTATTAAATTTGATATTCGCAATGCAGAAAGACAGTTTTTACTGTGTTAGAAGTTCTATGCACAGAAAGTTATGTTAGAGCTTCAAT
>NW_015694424.1:0-224 GCF_001515625.1 Sinocyclocheilus rhinocerous
GCAATAACGAACGTAGATGTAAAAATAAATAGAGTTCAGTGGGTAAACAGTTTAACAGGTCGGTTCACTGTAGAGCTTGATTCTGCTAGAGAGAAAGATGCATGCGCTTCGTGACTGATACATGATCATTAAATTCAATCAAATTAGCTTTTTAATCTTTAAGCATTTTAATAAGTTACTTTACAAACGTATTAGAAGTCTGCATGGACATACTTAGTCCAGAA
>NW_015694425.1:0-224 GCF_001515625.1 Sinocyclocheilus rhinocerous
AAGCGAAGTGGGAGAGAGATAGGGGCGAGATTAGAAAAGGTCCGCGAGCCGGGTTTCGAACTCGGGACGCCCAAAACGCAACGGCGCTGTATGTCAACGCGCCACACACTAGGCTATCGGCGGCGACAAAATTTGGCTGTGTGACAACTTTAAAATGTGGTTAGCAGAGCCGGAAAAATAATAGGTATACCCCTAACATACATGATAGGCTATCAGTGCGTTCC
>NW_015694426.1:0-224 GCF_001515625.1 Sinocyclocheilus rhinocerous
CAAATCTGCCCCTAGCCTTTGCCATGGCCTGTCAGGGAACTGAGTTCTTTTGGGTTCTGTCTCTCTTTAATGTATGTCCTGCAATTGAGGACTATTTCCTTCAGCTGATGACTTAACCCTGGCCACCACACTGACTGATTTGCCCACTCTCTGCATTTCACAAGTCCCAAGTGTCCCTCGTGCAATTTGTTTAGAACACTGCTTCTCATGGCGGCTGGAATAAC
>NW_015694427.1:0-224 GCF_001515625.1 Sinocyclocheilus rhinocerous
GCCTCGCGCTCGTCTGCTGTTAAGATGCTGCCGTCTGGTTTGTGTGAACTGTTCAAAACTAGTCAATCAACCTACTAGTTAAAGCCAACTGTTCTAGTTCAACAGAATCAGTGACACAGTTACTATCATCATCAGTGCACGTGTACAGACAAACACACACACACACGGTATCTTTTAGTGAGGACATTTAGTTCTAACAAGTAGAAGTAGAAGTACACACTCAC
>NW_015694428.1:0-224 GCF_001515625.1 Sinocyclocheilus rhinocerous
GCTTGGTTATGTAAAGATTTATACACCAGTAAGAGAACTTTAAAAATCGATTCTAAATTGAATAGGTGACATGGTTGTGTTATGTCTCCTCTGAATCAGGGTCACGAGATGACGAGTATCGGGCTCCTGCTGGGTGTTTCTGCTGCCAAACTGGGCACCATGGACATGTCCATCACCCGTCTGCTAAGCATCCACATTCCCGCGCTGCTGCCGCCCACCTCCAC
>NW_015694429.1:0-224 GCF_001515625.1 Sinocyclocheilus rhinocerous
GTCATATTTTCATCATTTTTGTCACTGACAGGGTTTGAAGAAACCGTACAACCCCATTATTGGAGAAACATTTCGCTGTTTATGGATCCACAGCAAGACCAACAGCAAAACCTTCTACATCGCAGAACAGGTGAAGCAGCAAAATCGACTTTAATTCCACTCAGTTTCTACCGAGCCTCACACCAACATAAAGTGTCTGTCCTCCTCCAGGTATCCCATCATCC
>NW_015694430.1:0-224 GCF_001515625.1 Sinocyclocheilus rhinocerous
CAGACAAATTTTCTTCAGAAAATGTTAAAATCTATTCTTTTTTTTTTTCTTTTTTTCCCAGGTGTTGAATATGGCTGAGATCCAGGCCCGGCTGGCTTATGTGTGTTCAGTGAGACAGCTTGAATCTGTTAAGAATAGCGACTACTGTGAATACATCCGACCTCCCATCGACAGATACTGCACACTTGAGTTTGGCAAGTTCGATGAGATCAGCGTGAGTTTTA
>NW_015694431.1:0-224 GCF_001515625.1 Sinocyclocheilus rhinocerous
GGAACGAACACAACGCTGCACATGAACACTTGCAGAAAGCACAGCGTTCTCTGTGAAATTTAGCACTGACAACTGTGTGAGAACCACTGCTGCAGTCAACACTAGCGGCAGAGTCAAGCGCAGATGCCTCCACAACACTAATAATTAGGGATGCACCGATACGATACTGGTATCGGTACCGGGCCCGATACTGAGCTCTTGTACTCGTACTCGTTAAAATGCCC
>NW_015694432.1:0-224 GCF_001515625.1 Sinocyclocheilus rhinocerous
GTTCGAAAGTAAATGGTGTCATCTCTGGCCCCCCTGTGGAGGCACGTTGCCATCACAAACAGTCTCTTAGTAAATATCACTCCAGGAAAACACACCGTCACAGTCCATTTCAGCCCGAATATTTCACGCTGATTCATGGCTAATCTTAAATAAAGTTTTAGCAAAAGATATCCAAGAGCTACATTCCATCCAAGAGCCATGTCAGTAATAATTTTTATAGTCCT
>NW_015694433.1:0-224 GCF_001515625.1 Sinocyclocheilus rhinocerous
CAAAAACAGGACTGCATCAATCCACACATCTGGGGAAGAGTTTAGGATAAAATTATGCTGCATTGAAGGTTCACAGAAGCATGCAGCCTCTAAAAGTAAAGTGTGGCAGTAGCAGCCTCATGCTGTTGGCTGTTTTTCAGCGGGAGGGACTGAGGGACTCGTCAGAGTAGAAGAAAAGTTTAACACAGCAAAATATAGAGATAGCCCTAATGAAAACATCAGAC
>NW_015694434.1:0-224 GCF_001515625.1 Sinocyclocheilus rhinocerous
GATTTCTGAATAGGTAAATAGAAATAAATTTACAGTTTATTTTAATAAATATCAAAAATATAAAAGATGTGCATTACAGTTTACACCTAGATGAACACTTTACAGTTTGTTTTATGACTGGAAGTTATTCTGCTCAAATGATTTACATCTACGGCGTTAAATCCGCTTCACAAAAAAGACTACTTTTCCCAGAGCGCACCCCGAAACGAGAAGAAGCGCAAACC
>NW_015694435.1:0-224 GCF_001515625.1 Sinocyclocheilus rhinocerous
TGCACAGACCAAACGCTCGGAGACATGGACACGAGTCTGGATGTGTTAGTGTGGGCTGATTGATGAAGCGTGTGTCTGAAATCAAAGGCTGTGATTGGCCGACTGCAGCAGATTCATGTGTGTCAGGACTCAGATTCACAGTGAAGCAGCGCGGTCGACGGGACGAGACGAGTCCGATACCGAGAGCGGCTCGGACACTTACCGGACCGGGATCAGAGACAGCC
>NW_015694436.1:0-224 GCF_001515625.1 Sinocyclocheilus rhinocerous
TTTTATAGATGGGAGGCCTGAGATTATTTATTCTGTGTGAAAGTGACATCTGGTCACAGAGTTCTTTGGTAATTTATTTTGTTTATTAAAAAAAAATTATGGCTCTGAAATATCTTTTGTGACCCTGGACCACAAAACCAGTCTTAAGTAGCTCGGGCATATTTGTAGCAATAGCCAACTTTACATTGTATGGGTCAAAATTATCGATTTTTCTTTTATGCCAA
>NW_015694437.1:0-224 GCF_001515625.1 Sinocyclocheilus rhinocerous
GGAAAAATTCACAATTCTCCTGCTTACATAATTTTTTTCACACCTGATTTGGCAAAGTAAACATCTGTTCCCCATGCCAGTAAAACACCTTTGAATTTAATTGAGAGAACTGCTGTATGTATAATCCATACAAATATGTATGTCTTGACTAAAGACCAAATTAATTGCCTATAAAATCACTTAAAAAGGGGGAAAGAAATCACCTAATAAAAACTATGCCACTA
>NW_015694438.1:0-224 GCF_001515625.1 Sinocyclocheilus rhinocerous
TATAATTTCACAGCGACACATTTAAAGAACGTGAAAATACATAATTAAAATTCTAACCATTGCCTTCGATCGAGAGATGGTGATTTGAACACGGGTTCATCCGTCCTCAGTGCCGTAGCACGGGAAATTCTCTTTTTGACAGACTTTTTATAAGGTCGTGCAGGCTCAGGCATGCGTGCGCGAGCTCCAGGAGTGGTTTTTAAAGAACTAATCAAACGTCTAAC
>NW_015694439.1:0-225 GCF_001515625.1 Sinocyclocheilus rhinocerous
TAACAATGAATAAATATCAATAAATGCTTTATTTAAAAAAAAAAAACAGTTTTATCTATTAGTTCTACTCTGCATTGTTTATTGAATCCAAGTAATAGACCATTAGCAACTAATAATGTTCATTCATACAGAGTTTAGCTGATTATTATTAATGTAATGATTAATAAATATAATATAGTGATTAATATAAACCAAATATATCATGAAATATATAAAATGTCATAT
>NW_015694440.1:0-225 GCF_001515625.1 Sinocyclocheilus rhinocerous
AAAAAGGATGTTCTGTCATGGCTTACTCACCCTTAAAAAAAAAAAGTAATCCAGGTTTCCAGGAATAATAAGCAAGTAATGACAGAATTTCCTATTTTTGGTGAATTGGCCTCTAAGCAAATCTACTCTGTGTATCTATAGGCTTGTGCAGTAGCTTAAATATTTTCCTCTTTTCTCTCCTTTTCTGTGCAGGAAATTTATGGAGTCTCTAAGCAATGACTCTGT
>NW_015694441.1:0-224 GCF_001515625.1 Sinocyclocheilus rhinocerous
GGACTTGGTCATCTGAAGGTACCGTGTATGTGATAAAATCTTCAGAGCTTTGGGCGACACATCTCTCATCACTGGTCATTGCAGATCCTGTAATTTAATAAATGAAACATGAACATCTGAATATAATAAAAAAGTTAAAGGGATAGTACACCCAAAAATGAAAATTTGCTGTTAATTTACTCACCCTCTGGCCATCCAAGAAGTAGGGGACATTTTTTCTTCAG
>NW_015694442.1:0-225 GCF_001515625.1 Sinocyclocheilus rhinocerous
TGAGACTGTGAGGTATAGTGCACTAGATGAGTGAACAACAGAAGACAAATGTGGAGAGGTGTAGGAAGAGGGGTTTAAGTAGCTTCAGACTTTAAAAAAAAACACAAATAAACCTTAAAGGCTTGTTTCCCAGAACTTGTAGAGCTTTTGGTGAAAAGTTTGAGAATCGCTTTAAAAAAAATAATAATAATTTTGTTTCTTTATACTTACTTGTTTCAAACCTAT
>NW_015694443.1:0-225 GCF_001515625.1 Sinocyclocheilus rhinocerous
TCTTTCCATTTCTCGTCTTTCTGGAGCTGGCAGGGCCTCCACTCCATTACACGCTGGGTGAGAAATGGCTGACATTCGTATTCCTTTGATGCGGACTCAGCCAGGGCAGACATAAGTACGCCACCCGCTAAAAAAAAAACAGCGGCTCAACCTGGGGCTCGCTGCTTGTCCAAGACAACGCACAAGAGCTTGGCAATAAATAGATCCAGTGAGCGAATGGTAACA
>NW_015694444.1:0-224 GCF_001515625.1 Sinocyclocheilus rhinocerous
GTTTGTGATATTTTGAATGCAGTGCATCATTTTGCAAGAGATGAGGCATTTTGCATTTTGTGTGTGCAATTCTCGGATTTGTGTGTAAAGTTTTGAAAAAAAGAGGCTAAGTTTTGAAAATGTGTGCATGCAGTTGAAAAAAATTGTAACAACATATTGGCTGTTTATTAGTACTTATAGCCCATATTCTACATCCCTAATCCTACCCAATACCTAAACTTAAC
>NW_015694445.1:0-225 GCF_001515625.1 Sinocyclocheilus rhinocerous
AAAAAAAAATGCTGTTCAAAAACATTGTACATTGTGCTATTGTTACAATTCATTAGTTTTGTGGATTGATTAATTATGATCACCTGATGTTTGTCGATTACTATATAATCATTGCCACACTGACAATAGCAAATAGCCGAAACATTTGTCTTTTATCCCCTGCTTTAATTCAAACAAAACATTTTAGAGTGCAGACCAACCTCTGCAATGTTTGAATAAATACAG
>NW_015694446.1:0-225 GCF_001515625.1 Sinocyclocheilus rhinocerous
AAAATGCAAGTGTCATATGTTCAGCTAATTGTCAGCCTCTTATGCTTCTCGTAAACAATTAATGAATATGCATATAAACAGCCTTTTAATTAGAGTAGAATAATCATGGCCGATAGTAATACATGCAAATGTACAAAAAAAAAAACTGGACGCGAGAACAGCTGTTGCTTGCCATATTCAATGTTGCCATATTCAAATAAAGGTTTTAAAATAAAAATTTTAATT
>NW_015694447.1:0-225 GCF_001515625.1 Sinocyclocheilus rhinocerous
GATTTGTCTAAGTTTTGAGAAAAAGAGGTAAAGTTTAGAAAATGTAAGCAGTTGAAAAAAAAACTAAGAACTAATGCATGGATCCAATATACTGACACATCAGATTTTTCCCCATATATCTCTTTACCTCAAATATCTTGTCGTCTTAATCCATGGAAGCCAAACTCGAAAAAGGAAATGAAATTAGATTAATCGCACAGCCCTAAAGAGCAAGAGAGATTTCGC
>NW_015694448.1:0-225 GCF_001515625.1 Sinocyclocheilus rhinocerous
AACTTGAGTTATCTGCTTCCGTCAATGAAATTCAAAATGAATAAATAAATAAAAAAACGGATTATGGATGTTGCAACTGTTCAGAAACAATTATAAATAACATTAAAAATAACAATTAAAATATTGTAACTATAATTAATTACATTTTAATTGTATTGATTTAAATTTATAAGTAAAAAGGGATATCATAAAAAAATCATATTTTTGTGTAACTGGAATATAATT
>NW_015694449.1:0-224 GCF_001515625.1 Sinocyclocheilus rhinocerous
TTGAAAAGTCCATTTTTAATTTTACGCAAAATGCGATATCCACCGTGTTGTTCTGTTTTCTCCCCATCTTTCCAAACCGCGTTTGAATCGCAGATGAATTGCCTTCGATTATAAACGTGATATTGCGTAGCTTGTCAGTGATCTACGACTGTGTATTAAATACTGCTCCATCTGAAAATACGTGATGGAGATTTACTACTAATCACAGAACCGGCTTTACTGAC
>NW_015694450.1:0-224 GCF_001515625.1 Sinocyclocheilus rhinocerous
ATTATTATTTTCTTCACATTATTTTACAGAGAAATATAGCTATAGTAATATTTCTAATTTTAGCAATATCATAAAATAATATTAATTTATTATTATTATTATTATTATTATTATTATATAGTCTTTTTGATACATAATCACAGATTTGTGGGCCAAACTGTGCAGCCTTACAAAAAGCACTCTATAGGGCCTTTCGCACCGCGGGAACCTTTTCATAGTACCAG
>NW_015694451.1:0-225 GCF_001515625.1 Sinocyclocheilus rhinocerous
ATTTTCAATACTTTATTGCTAAACTACCTCAGCTTTGAAAAAAAAACTGACCTAGGTGCGGCAGGAACGTTAACTTGTGCTCGTGAGAGAGGGTCATTCTCCACGGTGATTGGTCGAGGAGGCGTGAGATGAGATGAAAGACATGCGTAACACGTTCAAGTCTCCTCACAATCATGAAGCTGCATGTAGGATCCACACAGCTAGATCAAGGAGTATAGAAGCCCT
>NW_015694452.1:0-225 GCF_001515625.1 Sinocyclocheilus rhinocerous
AAATATTGCTTACTGCACCTTTAATATGAAGGTTAGATAAAAAAATGCATCTCTGAAAGGTCATGTCTCAGTGCATCACGTCTTCTTTCAACCCGTCTGAGACATTATTTCATATGCTGCAATTTTCCCAAGGTCTGTAACTCAGGTCTGTTTTGTAAGGTTGTTGCCCAGTGAGCTGTCTGTGATCATTTGTATGCATACGGTAATACTTGTTGGATCCATTCC
>NW_015694453.1:0-225 GCF_001515625.1 Sinocyclocheilus rhinocerous
AAAAAAATTACAAGTAAATAATAAGCGAGTACATCATAAAACCATCTTCCAAAACGTGTTTTTGCAATAAATCACAACTGTAAGCCTATAATATTTCTATTATAAAGCTGTCGGGACGGATTTCCTGGGAAAATGCATACTTCCTCATTTGCATTTCTAAGCCATATTCGTAATACGCCACACTCTGGTGACACCTGCTGGTCAGAACTGTAAAATGCAACAAAC
>NW_015694454.1:0-225 GCF_001515625.1 Sinocyclocheilus rhinocerous
ACTGCACTCATCACATCTGTTGCTAACAAGGGGTTTTGTTCACCCAAAAAAAATTGTCATGTACTCACCCTCATGTGAGTCCAAACCCATAAGACTTAATCTTCGAAACTCAGATTTTATGTATGGGTGTTTATATGTGCATCTATGATGAACTGATTTAATTTAGACTTTTATTTTACGCATAAACACACATTCATACAGTACATCACGTATGGTGAACATGGA
>NW_015694455.1:0-225 GCF_001515625.1 Sinocyclocheilus rhinocerous
AAAAAAAGAATAAAATTACATTTTCCTAAAGATATAAATTGGGTACACAATTCAAAACGTTTCTGATCTTACCATAGGCATACGTCCGCAGTAAGAAGGTGTTTCTGATACCGACAGTGTTGTTGAAGTTCAAGTCAAACTCCACACCACTGTTATGAAAAAGAATTCCAGAAAAAAACTGTGGTTAGCTGTTGAATTGATCTTTTGTTTTCTGATGATACTGCC
>NW_015694456.1:0-225 GCF_001515625.1 Sinocyclocheilus rhinocerous
AAAAAAAGCCACACAAGAATCAGAAAACTGATGCAAACAGAATTCTTAATGTTTAGGATAAAGGCTCTTACAAAAGAGAAATAAAATATTTAGCCGAAAACAAAGATTGGTTAAATAAACTCTCAACTCTTCTCACTTGTGTAAAACCAAGAATAACAGTTTTAATGTTCCAGAGAGACATCAGGACTCTCAAAACCACATTTATGACATCCTTGCACAGCACAT
>NW_015694457.1:0-225 GCF_001515625.1 Sinocyclocheilus rhinocerous
AATCATAATACTTGTTAGTATGTTTCTCCAAACACTTTAAAATGGTTCCAAAATTAATACTTGTCAGAGCCAAATTTAAGTAAAATTTTGACTAGTTGAACAAGGTGTGAAAACAGTATAAGGGGCTGTTCACAAAAAAACACATTTTTGCATTTCATGCACTGCATTTTCATTGTTTTACCATGGAAACGTTCTTTCATCAAGCATCTTTTGCAGCGTCTCATG
>NW_015694458.1:0-225 GCF_001515625.1 Sinocyclocheilus rhinocerous
AATAGAAAATTCAAAAGAACAGTGTAGAATGTAAATGTGAAAAAATATGTATTCAGTTAGATAAATGTATAATAAAAGCTCTTGAAAAATGGGGGGAAAAGGGATTTTACTTGTGGTTTAAGAATGTTGGACCCCACTGTATGGTGTCATATTTATAGCAAAACTATAAATGTGTGTTACGGAAAAAAAACAAATGCAAATGTTATTTACATCAGAAAAGCGTGC
>NW_015694459.1:0-225 GCF_001515625.1 Sinocyclocheilus rhinocerous
AAAAAACACTAACAACTTTTGAATAATTTTGCCTATTGTCATTAGACTTGTTTTGGTAGATTCCTTGGATCATGTCAAGAACATCGATACCAATTATGCCATAATCAGCCAAACTTCCTGTCCGCCATTTTGATTTAAGTTATATTTTGATTTTTTCGAACTCCTCCTAGATCACTGATCCGATTTTCACCAAATTTGGCTCAGATCATCTTCAGACCATGCTGG
>NW_015694460.1:0-225 GCF_001515625.1 Sinocyclocheilus rhinocerous
AAAAAATATGCTGCAGCACCCCCACTTCCCGCGCCTATGATGTATGCACAGAGGAATGGCTTACTACTATTAGTGCAGCAGGGAGACCGCGCCAAATTAGACAACTCCAAGCTGTTGTGGTTGCGCTGTGACAGCGCTCGTGTCCGTTGTAGAAAAAGTTATAAAAATAACTATTTAGTAAAAATGTGATAAAAATAGTTCTTAAGCACAATAAACCTCGAAAAA
>NW_015694461.1:0-225 GCF_001515625.1 Sinocyclocheilus rhinocerous
AAAAAAAACATTATATTGCTCATTCACATTTAAGTACTCAAGCGTTATTATTTGATAATGATAAAATCTATTTTTTCTTATCAGAGAGGATTAATTAATTTTTCCTCACAACGGTATTTGAAAACGTTTTGTTTTAGTTTTGTATTATTTTAAGGAAAAGGATTGTACACAAAGGCATTTAACAACCCGATCTCATGGAAGTGCGTATAAATAGTACGCCAAATA
>NW_015694462.1:0-225 GCF_001515625.1 Sinocyclocheilus rhinocerous
AACAATATGATTTATTTACTATTAAAACCAATATAACATATCCTTGCTGAATAAAAATATTAATAAAAAATACTGACCCCAAATGGTAGTGTATATTGTTATAAATAAATACGTTGTAACACTGTAAATGCTTTACTCTCACTTCTGATCAATTTAATTTCTTTGTTAAAATAAACATTAATTTACTATGAATCACACTAATCTATGAGTCACACTAATCTTGCC
>NW_015694463.1:0-225 GCF_001515625.1 Sinocyclocheilus rhinocerous
TTTAGGTCTGCATGGTAAAATAGAGTGGGCATATATATATATATATAAAAATAAAAAAAACTTGAGTTGTTCAGTGTTTATTGAATAATCCTTTTTTATTTTGCCCAAAATAATAACCATTCATTTTAAAAGGGCATTGTATTAATGACTCATGCATGACTCAGTGAACAAGCAAAGAACTCTCACCTTCCTGGCCATTCTCTCTTTCAGCTCTCTCTCTCTGTT
>NW_015694464.1:0-225 GCF_001515625.1 Sinocyclocheilus rhinocerous
AAAAATCGCTGCTCTAACTCTAAGGAGACAGAATCCACGATAAGATCTAAATATTACTCATGCCAAAGAGAAGTGTGAAGTCTGATGAGCATTTCAAAAGAACAATTATTTATGGATCAGCTAAATCTTTTCCACTTTTTAATTAAAAGTAAAGAAAATAGAAGCTAATTATCCTGTAAAGATTAGCTGGTGGGCATCTTTCTGTAAATTAGTTCTAATTAAAAG
>NW_015694465.1:0-225 GCF_001515625.1 Sinocyclocheilus rhinocerous
GTTTTCATGAGGCTTTGATTTAAGGGAAAGAAAATATTATTAGCTCAGTTAAAAAAAAAAAAAGAGTAAAAAAAACTATGCTTCTAAAGAATTTGTAATCTTAGTTAATTTGAATATTAAATACAAGTTGTATCTATTAATATTATTTAATGGATTTGAGCTAACATGAACTAACAATCAAATGTTGTTTTTATTAAAGGGGTCATATGATGCTGCTAAAAAGAA
>NW_015694466.1:0-225 GCF_001515625.1 Sinocyclocheilus rhinocerous
TATTGTGACATACAGTACATCGGAGTGTAACGGATCACAGAAAAATTAAAAAATGTGCGCAGACTTCGTCCTGTTCATCGGTTGTTGAGTAAATTTTGAGATGTCAGCGCAGAATTTTCATATCGACTTTAAACTCAAAAAGTAAAGAACTGGAACAAGCGACCACAAGGTTATGGGTTTGATTCCCCAAAGAACACATGCACTGATAAACTAGCCTACATAAAT
>NW_015694467.1:0-225 GCF_001515625.1 Sinocyclocheilus rhinocerous
AAAAATGTTTGGAAATGTTTTCTGTCATCATTTACTCACTCTCAAGGCCAAACCTGTATGAGTTTCTTTTTGCTGTTGAACACAAAACTGGCACATTTTAGGTAACCTGAATTGTTTCATTGTTAAACTTTTTTCTTTAAATTTAACTTACATTTATCTGAAATCAGGCTGAATTTCTATTTCTCATCATGCTTTGCCATGGCACTCAAAAAGAAGAATAAATGC
>NW_015694468.1:0-225 GCF_001515625.1 Sinocyclocheilus rhinocerous
CAACTACTTCCCAAGGAAGCATTTCCCGTTATCATTTAGTTTAACGTGATATGAAAAATAATAAAAGCTATATAGACATAAAAAAATAAGAAAAATGAATAAAAATGTTTACATTTTTTAAAAAAAGCCAAAAAATCTACAAATAAAAACTAATTCAAAGTATTAATAAAAACTACAATAGTACCTCATTAATACTAAAATAACACCGGTAGTTGGATTTTATTT
>NW_015694469.1:0-225 GCF_001515625.1 Sinocyclocheilus rhinocerous
AGCAGTGGTGGGACATAGGAAAGAGTAAAATCAAACAGCTTTGTTTACAATATACTTTAAATGTTACAAAAGATATGACCAGATCTATGAAAGCTTTAGAGAGTGAAATAGTGGAGCTGCAAGAGTTAGCAGACTCCACGAGAAGGAGAACACATTAAAGTTCTCAAAAGGAAAAAAACTGCTCTGTCCAACCTGTTAGGTTTTTCTGCTCAAGGTGCTCTGGTC
>NW_015694470.1:0-224 GCF_001515625.1 Sinocyclocheilus rhinocerous
GGAGCGAAGGCTGTCTCCCTCCACCCTTAAAGTTTATGTTGCTGCGATTACTGCTAACCATGACCCCGTGGAAGGGAAGTCATTAGTTAAGCATGACCTGATCATCAGGTTGCTTAGGGGGGCGAGAAGGTTAAATCCTCCCTGACCCCCCTCCATACCCTCTTGGGACCTGTCTCTAATGCTTAAAACACTACAGCAGGGCCCATTTGAGCCTTTGCAGTCAG
>NW_015694471.1:0-225 GCF_001515625.1 Sinocyclocheilus rhinocerous
TGTGATGACAGAAGGTGATCGGGCCTGGCTGAGGGTTGGAGAAACAAAAAAATGGAGACTGTCAAAACCTGGTGAAATCAATCAAATGATCGGAACGTTCGAGACATTCTCTACCCGGATGTCAGTAGGTGAAAAGGCTGGAGTGGCCATTTGTTGGGAAAAAATAAGGAAAGTGTGTTAAAGCGCCAGCAGAAAACAGTGTAAAGAAATACTCTTTGAGAGAAG
>NW_015694472.1:0-225 GCF_001515625.1 Sinocyclocheilus rhinocerous
AAAAAAAAAAAAATTTCTTCTGAATCAGGACAGAAATATGCACAGATCAAGCACCGTTTACAAGCAAAAATAGTCCTAAACAGCTCTAAACAAAAGTGGATTTTGATGTGACAGCACAACACTGGAGCAAGCGTTATTATGGATTATGAACTTTAACCAGAAGCAACAGTTTAAAGTTATAAATGTCATAATGATGGATTTGTTTCTTACAAACATGCAGCTTTT
>NW_015694473.1:0-225 GCF_001515625.1 Sinocyclocheilus rhinocerous
AAAAAACGTCATCACTGTTTGCAAACACTGAAATTGGTCTATAAAAACAACGCAGTAAACGAGTCAAGCGTGACCTATCTGCTGTCCGAACGGATGACTCTGACGAGTCGGCTCTTTTTTTGGTGAATCAAAAACATGCAGCACCACCATAGACTGTATAAAAACATGGACGTTGTGTCAGTGATGTCACCCGTAGATTTCCGAAGAGCGTTTTTGAAGCTCAAA
>NW_015694474.1:0-225 GCF_001515625.1 Sinocyclocheilus rhinocerous
TCACGCTGACCGTGGGAAACACGGCCATACACCTGCTCAGAGGTGCAGGTACACACACACACACATAATAAATAAATATATATAAGTATAAATATATTTTAAAATATATACATGAATGTTTGTGTATTTATATATACATAATAAAATTTCACAGTTATTAATATTTTGCATATATGAATCTCAACTGTGCAGCGTGCAGCTCGCTTATAGACAGATGCGATGTGG
>NW_015694475.1:0-225 GCF_001515625.1 Sinocyclocheilus rhinocerous
GCAAATAGTTTGTTGCTAATGCAACCTTTCTAGTCGAAGTACTAACATTACTCAGTTTTAAATTAAATAAAATTTAATGAAAGTAATAAACAAAACTTATTAAAACTGAAAAAATCACAACAATATTATTGTTAACTGAAACTTAAACATGTACATCATTGAAATAAACGTGAACTGAAGTAAAAGTAAATTAAATAAACAAAATAAACTTATACAAAACTTTCA
>NW_015694476.1:0-225 GCF_001515625.1 Sinocyclocheilus rhinocerous
AAAAATTAAAAATGGGCTCCCCCAAAGTCCACGGTATAGTTCGAACACTGTTCACACTTTAAAGCAATGTTTTAAAAATGTACTGCAAACATTTGCATCAATTCTTTTGTTAGACGCATTTAACTAAAGTGATTTACAGCGTATTCAAAATGTCCATTTTATCAGTACGTGTATTTCTTGGGAATCGAACCTATGACCTTGATGTTATTAAAGGCACAATATGTA
>NW_015694477.1:0-225 GCF_001515625.1 Sinocyclocheilus rhinocerous
AGAATTTACTGTATAGCGCGGAATGTCACGGAATTTGGCAAATTTTGAATGGATACATCAAACGAAGGTTAGTACAGCAAAATCAAAATGCAACATAGACTAGTGTCTGTGAATATTAAGCCGCAAAAATATGAATCCTGCAAGTTCTGTTCGTCTCTGATGAATGAATGGCGCAGACGTGTGGTTTCGTTTCTCTAGAACTGCTCTGAAAGTCACCTCATGAGG
>NW_015694478.1:0-225 GCF_001515625.1 Sinocyclocheilus rhinocerous
ATAATATTTCTCAATATTACTGTTTTTACTACATTTTTGAACAAATAATTACAGCCTTGGTGAGCAAAAGACACTTCTTTCAAAAACATTAAAAAGTCTTACACACCCCAAACTTTTAATCTACTATATGGTGTATACATGTATTTTAAAATATATTGTTACATATAAAACCCCATATATACTGTACAAGAAAAATATTAGGTATGATACAAGCCAAATAATTTA
>NW_015694479.1:0-225 GCF_001515625.1 Sinocyclocheilus rhinocerous
AAAATATCGTCTAATTATCGTTATCGATAAAATCCCAGAAAATACGGAGATATTATTTTTTGTCAGTATCGCACGGCCCTATGTCTCACCCGCTTTCAGGCTGTCGGGCGTCTGTTTGGACATCAGGCTGGAGATGGACCCCACCACTGAGTTTCTTTTCCTGAACCTGCAGACAGACGGGACACAGATCAGAAGCAGAACACGCCCGAAGCGTCTCATACTGGA
>NW_015694480.1:0-225 GCF_001515625.1 Sinocyclocheilus rhinocerous
CACGGCCGAATAAAATTATGAATTTGAATTAACAAAAAAAAAAGTTATATTGTTGGCTTTTCTGAGATCAATGTTATCTTACGAATGTTATGACTATTCACAGGCTGTTTTATCGATGATTTTTGAAACACTGATTGATCGACCGATTAGCCTACGTGAGACATTCGTTCAAGTTGTTCAGATTTTTTTCAACATGTCTTCTGATATTCATTCATGTTTATCTCG
>NW_015694481.1:0-225 GCF_001515625.1 Sinocyclocheilus rhinocerous
AAAAGGTTCCCTGTATTTGCATGCTAGTGGACCTGGTTGAAAACCTCGTGCTCTAAGAGGAGAAAGGAGAGCGGGGCCCAGGTAGTCACTGAATGAGAATAAACATTATATTTGTGATTGAAGCAGTGGCAAGCAGTGCTTACTATCGAGAGAACAAAGTTGAAAACGATATTTCAAGTGGTACAGTGCATTGTGAGTCCTATAGGGAAGCAAAGCACAAACATA
>NW_015694482.1:0-225 GCF_001515625.1 Sinocyclocheilus rhinocerous
GATAAGACTGATGAAATTTGTATATAGAAATGTGTTCAGAGTTGAGATATGCTGCAGCTCTGCAGACTGTTGTCAGAAGAGCACAACTACAGTAGTTGCTGGACAAAAACACACTAACCACAAAATTATAAATTGCTCTTTTTATGGCCATTTTGGTCTTGTTAAAGAACCTTGCAGTTTGCAACTCATTAATTGCAGTTAAAGTAGATGTTTGTAACAAGTTAT
>NW_015694483.1:0-225 GCF_001515625.1 Sinocyclocheilus rhinocerous
GGCCATTTACACAGAACGTGTTTTTGTATTTCACTGTGCTTCTTTTCCATTGCTTTTCTATGTAAACACACGCTAGATGGACATATTTCTTCGTTGCTCTTGCATTTCACATTGCATTTTTTTTGCAGTGTCTCGCTTGTGACTGCAAAAGCGCATTCTGTGTGAACTGGCCCTAACAAGGCTAAATGCCAGGAATAGTTTGCACAAATATTCTGTCATCATATA
>NW_015694484.1:0-225 GCF_001515625.1 Sinocyclocheilus rhinocerous
TTCTTTGATGAATAAAAAGTTCAAAAGAACAGCATTTATTCAAAACATAAATCTTTTGTAACAATATAAACTACCGTTCAAAAGTTTTTTTTTTTTTTTTTTAAGAAAAGAATGCTTTTATTCAGCAAGAATGTGTTAAATTGATAAAAAAGTTAAAGACTTACATTGTTAAAAGATTTCTGTTTTAAGTAAATGCTGTTCTTTTTAACTTTATTCATTAAATAA
>NW_015694485.1:0-225 GCF_001515625.1 Sinocyclocheilus rhinocerous
TGTTGCCAATTTAGTAATTTTGTTGCTAGATTTACGAACAAACTCTTCACAAATGTTGCCAAACAATCAAGCTTTTGCTGAAATCTCTTCTTCATGAGCTGACAGAAACATCAGTCCCAATACAAACAGAAACACATGAACAAACACACCGAATACAGGGACAGATTTAAATGTGTAAAAACAGGAAGAGCTCTGACATCACTGTAGTTCAGTGAGAGACTCCGA
>NW_015694486.1:0-225 GCF_001515625.1 Sinocyclocheilus rhinocerous
AAAATTAATTTTGTAGGGTGCCACAAGTTTGTTAAAATTTCTAAAAACACTGCATTATACTACTCTACTAATATGCACCTATGGCTAGATAAGGTACAAAGTTGCCCCTTCAAGGGTACTGCTGTCCTAGTGACAAGCTATGACTGCAAATGTTTTGACAGTAAAGCAAGTAGACGGAACTGGACAGCAACAATGTTCTACCTACAGATAAAGTGCTTTCTTTTA
>NW_015694487.1:0-225 GCF_001515625.1 Sinocyclocheilus rhinocerous
AAACATCATTTCTTGTGGCGTCGCCGTCTGAATCTCTCTTAACATACAAGGTTAACATTAAAGAAATATGAGTCATGTTGTTTTGCTTTGAATGCTACGTGTATATTTTGTGTAGTTTCAAGAAGTCCTGTATTTGGTGTTGTGACGCGTTTTGATTTGGGAGACGAGGACCCTTTCAGCTGAAAAACTAAACTTTCCTTCAAAATGTGAATGGATTATGTGAGG
>NW_015694488.1:0-225 GCF_001515625.1 Sinocyclocheilus rhinocerous
AAAATGTAAATTATTTTACCAAAATAAGAGGGATCATACAAAATGGCAGGGGTGTAAACCTTTGAAAAGAATGAAGATGTGTACCTTTTTTTTATTTTGCCTAAATATCATATATATATTTATATATATATATATATTGTTTTTTTGTTTGTTTTTTTTCATTTAGTACTGCCCTTCAGAAGCTAAAGAAGATTCTTACATGTTTCCCAGAAGATAAAATAAGTT
>NW_015694489.1:0-225 GCF_001515625.1 Sinocyclocheilus rhinocerous
AAACATCCCTGTTGTCAAACATGCTTCATTGATTCACCAACATCATCATCTTGTGCTTAATCAGATCTGAGGTAAGTATAACTCACTACTTGATTTTTCATTTGATATCTTTTTACTCTTACTGACGTGATTCTGGTTTTTCAGTTTTGTGTCAAACAGCATTAGGCTGAGCTCTGGCATGAGTTTTGTGTCAAACAGCATTAGGCTGAGCTCTGGCATGAGTCT
>NW_015694490.1:0-225 GCF_001515625.1 Sinocyclocheilus rhinocerous
AAAATATATATTTTGTACATACATATAACTTTTTTCTAACCTCGGTACTTGTGGTCAGTTTCACTTGTAAAAAAACAATTACTTAAATAAATAAATAAATAAATAAATATTCTTTCTATTTAAAAAAATAAAATTAAAAACTCGGTACTTGTGGTTAGTTTCATTTGTAAAAAAAAAACTATTATTTACATTTACATTTACATTTAGACATTTAGCAGACGCTTT
>NW_015694491.1:0-225 GCF_001515625.1 Sinocyclocheilus rhinocerous
ATCCTTGATACATGAGGTAGCCTAATTTTGAAAGTAATTGAATTGGAAAAAAAAATAGAATAAAAAAAACCCAAACATTTAAATTAATAAAATCTCATAACTCCATGGCCATTATTATAACAACAAAATAATTTTTTCTAGTCATGCCAAGATCTAAAAAATATTTTATTATGTAGAAGCTGTGAATAACAAATCCTTAATCCATATCCAGGATGTCTGAATATT
>NW_015694492.1:0-225 GCF_001515625.1 Sinocyclocheilus rhinocerous
CATTTCTCATTTTTTCAAATTCTATTTTATACTTCTATACTCCAATGGTAGGACAGCAGTTGATTTATTTTTGAAGAAACCTCCGAATTAAAGTTGAAAAACATGACTGAATTATGTTTCCTGGGCTAAGAAAGAAAAATCTTTGAACCAAAAATTTTCCAATGGGAAAAACACAGTATTTCAAACAAAACACATTTCGAATGAGAGAGGTACATTAGCCCAAGT
>NW_015694493.1:0-225 GCF_001515625.1 Sinocyclocheilus rhinocerous
AAACCAACACATAAAAATGCAAAACTATTAGAGTAGTGCTCATCATGTATCCAAATTAACTGGAAAATATTATAATCCACAGCATTAAGAGGCAAAGGGGGGCCATATAGCATACATCTTATCTGCTGTTAGTGAGGGGAGAAAACACAAGGCCACATTAAGGATAACGCTGGATGCCAACAGCACACGCCAGCTCATTGTCATTCACAATCCAACTGTGCCATA
>NW_015694494.1:0-225 GCF_001515625.1 Sinocyclocheilus rhinocerous
AAACATTAAACCACAAACGAAAAACCGAGCCAAAATCTCATTTTCCGTTTGTTAAACTAAACGGAAGAACGAGGCGTTTTTCCATTTTTCGTTATTGCATTCCAAATGAGAGATAAAATGATCGAAACATACACGGACCGCTCAGGCTTTTAGACATGAACACATCATATGATCCTCAAAAGTGGTGACAATAATTTTTCATACTGCAGTGCATGATGGGAGTTT
>NW_015694495.1:0-225 GCF_001515625.1 Sinocyclocheilus rhinocerous
TTAAGGAAGAAAATACAATCTAGCGTTAAAATGCTAGAGAACAACAATCTTCTTATTCAAATGTACAACAAATGTTTCTTTTTAAATGGCATAACATTTTTTAACAGATGAAATTCAACAAACTTACAGACGATGAAATCTGGCATGAAATAACAAGAATATAGCTTTTATCAGGGAGACATCTACTGCTGCATCACTGCTGTTGTGAAGTGAAATCTAAGATGG
>NW_015694496.1:0-225 GCF_001515625.1 Sinocyclocheilus rhinocerous
AGTGATTAGTTAATGATGAACTAATCATTTACAAAACATTCATAAATGATTAATAAGTGATATGCTAACAATTTATGTATGTTTTGTAGATTCAGTAATAAATCATTTACAAGTGATTAGATAATTATGAACTAATCATTTACAAAACATTATTATTATTAAGTTTAGACGATTATTATTACACAAATGATTATTAAGTAATATGCTAACGATTTACAAATCTGT
>NW_015694497.1:0-225 GCF_001515625.1 Sinocyclocheilus rhinocerous
TATTAGAAATAAATCACATTATTTGCTTTAAATATTATTCCATTTATCATTTTTTTAAATATAAATTGTAGTGTTGACCACATTCATTGAGCTCAATCTTCAACCCTGTTAACCAAATTATTGATAACAAGATAAAATATCAAATAAATATTTTCTTTTAATTTTAGGGATAAATTTATATATTATTTAATCTCAAACTAAACCCCACTGAGTGAAAGCTTCATT
>NW_015694498.1:0-225 GCF_001515625.1 Sinocyclocheilus rhinocerous
CATCTGAATGGATGCGCAGCATGTGAAGGCGCACAACTCGCCATCACTTTTTCACACACACGCAGAGAGAGAGAATTGACACGCTACATGTAAACGATATTCTTTGTTTTCCTGTCAAAATAATGCAGTTCCTTTGGAATTCTTCAGCTTTTAAGAACTGCCAAACTGCCCACTAGAACTGTAGTGGGCGGAGCTAATGTGCAAATGGCAATCTCATTGGTTGGA
>NW_015694499.1:0-225 GCF_001515625.1 Sinocyclocheilus rhinocerous
AAATAATCGTGATTATGATTTTTGCCATAATCGAGCAGCCCTAACTGAAATAGTATTTTCTTGCAAATTGTATGCCAATAATCTTTCTTTTATACAACTTTGAAAAAATATTTTTTTTGCAGTGTGGTCCATATGACTAGGCTATATTTTATAACAGCTTTGTGTGAGGAACAGACTGAAATTTACATTTACATTTAGTCATTTAGCAGATGCATTTATCCAAAG
>NW_015694500.1:0-225 GCF_001515625.1 Sinocyclocheilus rhinocerous
AAATAAAGTGTAACCAAAGTTTGGGGTCAGTCAGATTTTAATTTTGTTTATTTTTTCACTTTTATTCAGCAACGATGCATTAAACTGATCAAAAGTAACCGTAAAGATAGTTATAATGGTACAAAAATTTATATTTCAAACAAATGCTGTTCTTTTGATCTTCCTATTCTTTAAAGAAAAATGAAAAAATGTATCACAGTTTCCACAAAAATATTAAGCAGCAAA
>NW_015694501.1:0-225 GCF_001515625.1 Sinocyclocheilus rhinocerous
AAATATGTTGAAAACAGCTTTTGTTGCTTAATATTTTTGTGGAAACCATAATACACCTGTTTAAAATAGAAATCTTTCGCAACATTATGAATGTTTTGATCAAATATTTGATTAGGAGTGTTAATCAAATAAAAGTAAATAATAAATCATTTAATAATTATTTTGTTTATTCCAAAAATCTTACATACCCCAAACTTTTTAATGGCGGTGTATCCTAGTTTCCAC
>NW_015694502.1:0-225 GCF_001515625.1 Sinocyclocheilus rhinocerous
TTGATTCACAGGCAAATGAAGGATACAACAGATAGATCCTTAGCGGCCTACCCTACCCCAGAATTCACAGCGCCAGTGACGACGGGTTTTTTATTCAAACAAAATAGCTAGTGATAGTTCTGTGGCGGCCGCCGAATACACAAATAAATGTAAGTATCGTGTTTTAATGTACTCAAATAGCTAGCAAAACAAGTGTTAAATGTCAGGGGTCTTTCTTAAAAAAAA
>NW_015694503.1:0-225 GCF_001515625.1 Sinocyclocheilus rhinocerous
TTTTACCATTATTTTGGATCCCCCCCATTTCATACATACTGAATTCAAATCACAACTTTGATTGTCCTATGAGTGGACTTAGTAAAGATGAGGCATATCAGATAGAACGTAGGAAATTAGAGAGTTAGGGCTAGGGCACCTACATATTAATAGTAAAAAAATTAAATAAAGACGACAATTCGAATAAAAAACAAACAAACGAATGAGCGTATGATATAGATTAAA
>NW_015694504.1:0-225 GCF_001515625.1 Sinocyclocheilus rhinocerous
GGAGGGAAAGCAGACTAATACGGGGTTAAAGGAAGTCAGAGAGAGGGGAGTTTAACCCTATAAAGCCTGACATTTGAAATCAGTCAGAAAAAATCTACTTTTTTGAAATGGAAATGTTTATTTGCATGTTTTTTTAAGCATCATATTTGATACATCAGGCTCATTATAACTCATATAGTATGATATGGTGAGAATATGGAGCTCATATGCAAGGAGGAAAAGACA
>NW_015694505.1:0-225 GCF_001515625.1 Sinocyclocheilus rhinocerous
AAATCTGTATGACGAGCTCCATGGAACCCAAACATGAAGACAAGAGCTGATTTTTCAGAAACTCTACGACAGTATGTTGATGTTCAGCTGAACTCGTTTACATGTGTTCGTCAGCAGGGCCGTTTCTAGCCAATCTGACGCCCTAGGCGAAATACCTATTGCCCCCCCCACACACACAAATTTTATATATATATATATAATTCTTTTCAGACACCAGTTGCTTGT
>NW_015694506.1:0-225 GCF_001515625.1 Sinocyclocheilus rhinocerous
GTGCTCAGAAACAAATAACCTAAATTGACAAATGTCAAGCTTGATGTCTCTACAGGAAGAGAGCAGATTAAGGACACACCAAATATCAAATATCAAATTAATTTACATATTGGAAAATAAAATAATAAGATGACAAATGAAATAAAAGACAGGTAAATTAATTAATTTACATACCAAAATATTTTTTTAAGTTGCACTTCCAAAACAATTCTAGAGGATTTCCCA
>NW_015694507.1:0-225 GCF_001515625.1 Sinocyclocheilus rhinocerous
AACAATCTGCAAAAAAACTGTGCCTTGTTGCTAGGAGACCCATGAAAAATGAAAACAACATTGAGTTCTAAAATCAGCTCAACATATGAAACATGTTTGATATCCTCTGACTGAACGGAATCATAGTCCGCAGCTAAAAAAGTCAGAATCTTAGGCCCGGTTTACACTAGCGCATTTTCATTTTAAAACGGTGTTTTAAAAACACTTGCGTTTCAGAAACGTTCT
>NW_015694508.1:0-225 GCF_001515625.1 Sinocyclocheilus rhinocerous
AAATTATATAATTTACATTTGCTATTATCTACAATAGTTTTAATATGTAAATTAAAAACACGTTTTAACGCTTTATAAGTTGTAAAATTAAAATGAAATTGTATTACCCAAATTAATTTGATATTTTTAACATGTACAAGGAAAAACTGTAGCAAAATTATAATTTAAATGCCATTTTTTCTAAATGCATTTAGACTTACGGGTAGGACACTTGGGATTGCATTT
>NW_015694509.1:0-225 GCF_001515625.1 Sinocyclocheilus rhinocerous
AATGGGATATTTGTCTGATTTGTACATATAAATATCCTAGTCTGTGTAACTGCATCACTACATTGTACAGACATTAGGGTCAAAGTCATCTGATGTTCCATTTATCTAAATAAATAGGCCTAATATACTGTATATGGCTCTTAAATCACTGCTTATAAAAATTCAGTGCTGTCATATTTTGAATACCTCAACAGAATTGAGGTCATTTGTTTTATAATTTTATTA
>NW_015694510.1:0-225 GCF_001515625.1 Sinocyclocheilus rhinocerous
GAGAGTGGCCTAATGCAAACAAAATAGCAACTGCAGGCCATAGAACAACATTTGCATGAGAGAAAGAGAGAAACGAGAGAAGTTAGTTGAGGCCAGAGAGAGAACTGACTGAGGAGAGAGACGTCCAGTCCAGCGGATCAAAACATGAGCATCATTCCCCTGATGTTTTCACATCTTTACAACTACACAAAGTAAGATTATAGAACTATATAGATATTTTAACTC
>NW_015694511.1:0-225 GCF_001515625.1 Sinocyclocheilus rhinocerous
TCGAAGCTCCTACGTCACAAGGCAACCTCCATTCTCCAGGAAGGCATTCCCAGAGACAACGTCATCATTCAACTGACATTACACTACACAACATTATTATATTATCTTTCAATAAATTTTTTAATTATTAATTTAAATTATCGTCCCTGGATCAGTAGGGTACTCTTGTAATAAAGTAGAAGTGGTAGCAGACAGATTTTAAGTATCAATTCTGCTTAAAAAGAT
>NW_015694512.1:0-225 GCF_001515625.1 Sinocyclocheilus rhinocerous
ACTAAGGTTTGCTTAATGACTTTTTTTATGAAGTTATAAATACAATGCTAATTAAACCTCTTTGAGTGTGTGTGTGTGTGTGTGTGTGGTGTTACTAAAGGGGAAAATTCCAACCTGATTGTAATGCACGGTTAACCAGCTGGCTTAAGGATCAGTCCCTTCTGTCATATTTTTCTTTTTAGATGCTGGTAGTCAAAAGAAAGATAGAAAGAAGGAGAAATCCTC
>NW_015694513.1:0-225 GCF_001515625.1 Sinocyclocheilus rhinocerous
CCTTATTCGCTTCCTGTCCTAGCTTTTACTATTTTGAACGATGACGGAGATCTGGCACTTCTCGTGTTTATTGCCATCCTACGTTTGTTGTATTCCTCAAAAGTCACTTTGGATTAAAGCGTCTGCCAAATGAATAAATGTAAATATAAATGTAGTTTTCATGCGTTTAATTTTTGACAACACTGGTGATAAGAAAACTTTGGAAACAGCTTAAAATAAAGGTCT
>NW_015694514.1:0-225 GCF_001515625.1 Sinocyclocheilus rhinocerous
GGGGCATGGGGTAACTGTCGAATTGGGACACCTCATTCAGCTTACAAAAGTCATTGCAGAACCGGTAAGTTCCATCTTTCTTGGGCACCATAAATATAGGGCTGGACCATGGGCTTCGAGACTCCTCAATTACTCCCAAATGGAGCATCCGTTGCACTTCCTCCTCTATAGCCTGTCGCAAGCTTCTGGTACCCGGTAGGGCCGCTGTTTAATGATGACATCAGG
>NW_015694515.1:0-225 GCF_001515625.1 Sinocyclocheilus rhinocerous
AAAGGAAGTGCGCTGCTCGCATTCTGCCATGCCAAACCATGCACGTAGCAGCCAATGCTTGCTTAAGCATCAACATTCACAATCCACTGTTATTTTTAACAGAAAATGCCTAAATAACAAATATTTTATCGGTTATAGTGTTTATGCAGGGATGTTGTGGCGCTTAGGAGATGTTACAGTACCATTTCATGTAAATTTCTTTGATGTACTGAAAAAAATCTATAT
>NW_015694516.1:0-225 GCF_001515625.1 Sinocyclocheilus rhinocerous
TGTAACTCGGTTACAGCCATTTATCTGTCAGATAGACAGTCCGATTGAGATGGATGGATGGACAGAGAGATAGCTAGACACAGACGATAGACAGACAGATAGATAGATATATAGATAGAGAGAGAGAGAGAGAGCGAGGGAGAAAGACAGAGAGAGACATACAGTGGGTAAAAAAAGAAAAGAAAAGAATCACCCCCCTTTAAAATAATCACATTTTGTTGCTCT
>NW_015694517.1:0-225 GCF_001515625.1 Sinocyclocheilus rhinocerous
CGCGACGACGACGCTAAAAGCGTGGCTGCAGGAACACAAGAAAAATCCTTATCCCACAAAAGGAGAAAAGATCATGCTGGCCATCATCACCAAGATGACCCTCACGCAAGTGTCCACCTGGTTCGCTAATGCCAGAAGAAGACTCAAGAAGGAGAACAAGGTGACATGGGCACCACGGACTAAAAGTGAGGATGAGGACGAGGACGACGGCGATGGGGAGAGAAA
>NW_015694518.1:0-225 GCF_001515625.1 Sinocyclocheilus rhinocerous
AACAACAAGTCAATGACAGCTAGTGCTAACTAACTTATAACAGCTCTGTGTTGGACTGCTATACAGTGATGGTATCAAGTGGTAATATATTGATACTGTGATATAATAATCAAACGTTTTGGGTCATTAAAGATTTTCTTAAAGAAATTAGAACTTTTATTCAGCAAGGATGCATGAAGTTCAAAAGTGACAGTAAAGACATGTATAATGTTACAAATGATTTCT
>NW_015694519.1:0-225 GCF_001515625.1 Sinocyclocheilus rhinocerous
AACAATCATGATGTTTGTTTGTTTGGTTGTTTGGTTAGTTAGTTTATTTAATTAGATCTATTAATTAGATGATAATTATCCACCCAAGCATTTTTTTTAATATTTTTTTTTTAATAAATAAAAATAGTATATGTTAAATTCTGTGCAACAAATACTTTAAAATAAAATAAAATAATATAATATAATAAAATAAATGTACACAAACATTTACAAAGAGAAAAAAAA
>NW_015694520.1:0-225 GCF_001515625.1 Sinocyclocheilus rhinocerous
AACAATTATGAGATACTACGTCAACATAATGCAATAAAAAGAACTGAAAGTAAATTATGAGATAAAAAGTAAAGATTCTGGCATAAAAAATCTAAATTATGAGACAAGAATACAAATATTACTTAAAATTCTAAATTTACAAAAAGAAAATTGAAATAATCTAAACTGACAAAATGTCAAAATTATGAGATAAATTGAGATTATGACATACTAAATCATAATTAT
>NW_015694521.1:0-225 GCF_001515625.1 Sinocyclocheilus rhinocerous
TTATTTACTTTGAAATGAATCACCTCTCCATGTCTCAATCTTGTGTTCCTCCAATTCATAGATCTGAACCTACAAGAGGAAGAAGGTAACTATAAAATATATACGAATGATACAGTTTAATGTATATATAAATATAGACTACTGTTCAAAAGTTTGGGGTCAGTTTTTTTTTCAGTCACAAAAAAGTCTCTTATGCTCACCAAGGCTGCATTTATTTGATCAAAT
>NW_015694522.1:0-224 GCF_001515625.1 Sinocyclocheilus rhinocerous
CACACACACACGTGCGCACACACACACACACACACACACACACGGGTCAGACGGTCTGTATGCGACAGGTGAGACAGACAGGATTATGGGAAGCTCATGTTTGCATGTGAATGCGATCTGTTTGTGTGTTTGAGACGTACTTGCCATCTACAGCTGCGATGATCTTGCACGCGATCTCTTGTTCGTACAGAGTCCTCAGCATGCGCTCTCTGCGGTCCGAACGC
>NW_015694523.1:0-224 GCF_001515625.1 Sinocyclocheilus rhinocerous
CTTATACATGCACAAATAGCTACATAACACACTAAAGAAAAGGAATATAGAAATCGCATCATATGACCCCTTTAATAAAGTTTCTCAACTGCCTATGCTTTTTTATTTGTAATTTAATATACTTAAACTAAATGACTTAATATACTTACATACTTAATATCCTCTATATTGCATTTTTTTTTTCAAATGAATACCTTTTGGTAACGTAATTAGAAATCCATTGT
>NW_015694524.1:0-225 GCF_001515625.1 Sinocyclocheilus rhinocerous
AACACAATCAAGCCTAGAAAAAAAAACAGTCAACCACCACTTTAACACTAACAATAGTACTGTCAGTCTGTGTGATGATTGGCGACATGCAACAGTTGATTCAAGTTTTACTTTTTTCAGAACACTTTTAGTTGGTGGAGCGAAAATAAACAAAAATAACTGGTCATATTGAGTCTAAAAATTGGGTTTTAACCATGATAAATGTTTCTGAGTGCCAATAGTTGA
>NW_015694525.1:0-225 GCF_001515625.1 Sinocyclocheilus rhinocerous
TGTGTGTGTGTATATGATGCTATACTGGTAATGAAAATGAGTGAGTGTGCTAATGAACATTCATTGGAACCTTGTAGTTGAGGTCTAGACCTAACAACTAGTCCAGGCACTTCATTGAGCGTTACACCTAATTTTCTTCTGCCTTTTTGAACAGATGAAAAGGAGAGATTTGACCCTACACAGTTTCAGGAGAGTGTTGTACAAGGATTAAATCAAACTGGCACT
>NW_015694526.1:0-224 GCF_001515625.1 Sinocyclocheilus rhinocerous
ACGTGATCTTTCAGAAATCATTCTAATATGCTGATTTGGTGCTCAGTGAACATTTCTTATTATCATCAATGTGGAAAACAGTTGTGCTGCTTTACATTTTTAGCAAACCAATTCGCTGAACATTTTCCTAAATTTTTACATGCTAACTTTTAATTTAAAAAGCATTCTTTTTTTATTTTTTTATTTTTTTTATTTCATAAGATCTAATAATGGTATTTAGTAAA
>NW_015694527.1:0-225 GCF_001515625.1 Sinocyclocheilus rhinocerous
TTTAAATTCTAATAATGTTTCCTGTATTTTTGTCATATATGTGAGCTTTTTAGTTTCATTTAATAATGTTTTCTGGAAATACAGCACTGCATTAGTCAAACAAATAACAGTAAACTGTTACATTGTTACAGTTTTGTTGCATTGGAATGTTTATTGTAACATCAAAGTAACATTCTGAATTGTCTAATGGAATTCAAAATGTAGCATGTAAGATTCTCAGTGTCG
>NW_015694528.1:0-225 GCF_001515625.1 Sinocyclocheilus rhinocerous
AAAGTTCTGGACAGAAATAATACACTGATTCAAAGGTTCAGAAATTATTTCCTTTATATAATCAAATTTATAACCACAGGTAACTCCACTGAAATTCAAGAAAGTGAGAGAGAAGTGTATTTCCCTAAATGGTCTAAAGTTCTTCTGATTGGTTTTGCTATCTGTCTGGTTTTTGCTCTTGGAGGTCTCTGTATTCAGGGGATACTGTGTGAGTATAACTGATAT
>NW_015694529.1:0-225 GCF_001515625.1 Sinocyclocheilus rhinocerous
ACCTTCTGCGGGACAATAGAGCAGCTGTGACCTTTCAGCATACTTGAGCAAACCAGAAGGTGGGCCCACCACTCATGAGCCTGACATTAAATGGGCTGCTTCTCATAATAACCTTTGGGTAAATTATAATTTGCAATTCTACATTATAGCTAATTTTTTTTTTATCTGACACTATGTGGGCATGCTGAAGTAAAATAATACCTTAAACAGCAGGATGCGTGAATA
>NW_015694530.1:0-225 GCF_001515625.1 Sinocyclocheilus rhinocerous
AACCCAATTGGGGGCTATGAATTCCATGGCCAAAAAGTTGGCTGGACAGTGGGATCGCCTTGCGTTGTACCATGGGGTACTCTTTAGAAAGATTAGAGACCCCAGGGATAGTGAGGAGGTATGGTAGCTAGTGGTGCCAGAGTCATTGCGCAGACAAGCTTATGAAGCCAAGCATGATCGTGGGGGTCACTTTAGTGGCAAAAGTACCCTTAATTCAATGCAGAA
>NW_015694531.1:0-225 GCF_001515625.1 Sinocyclocheilus rhinocerous
AACCAAAAAAAAAAAAACATGTCTTCAACTATTTTGCGTTGGAAATGGCTGTAATTATTGTTGCTGGAGGAGGCACTGCAGAGATGAGAGAGTGCGTGGTAGAAGGGAGAGGATTTATCCACACGTATTAATTTATTTGGAAAGAAGGCATTATCCGAACAAATCGTTTGCCAAGCCATCTTATTTTTAATTTGCTTCAGGAAATAAAAGACAACTTGGAACCCT
>NW_015694532.1:0-225 GCF_001515625.1 Sinocyclocheilus rhinocerous
AACCATGAGACTAAATGAGGTCAACATGATAAAAAGCATGTGACTGTCAGAAAGTTTTGGTCCAGTTGATATTGATGTTGTTATTTTACAAAAATCTAAACAGCATTATTTTAGTATCATGGAAAACTATTATAGGTTTTATTAATATTCTACATGAGGTTTTATTTTTATATATTTTTCATTTTAATTTAAGTTTTAGTAATTTTGTTGTGTTTTTTGTAATTG
>NW_015694533.1:0-225 GCF_001515625.1 Sinocyclocheilus rhinocerous
ATTTATGTAGGCTAGTTTATCAGTGCATGTGTTCTTTGGGGAATCGAACCCATAACCTTGTGGTCGCTTGTTCCAGTTCTTTACTTTTTGAGTTTAAAGTCGATATGAAAATTCTGCACTGACATCTCAAAATTTACTCAACAACCGATGAACAGGACGAAGTCTGCGCACATTTTTGTCTTTTTCTGTGATCCGTTACACTCCGATGTACTGTATGTCACAATA
>NW_015694534.1:0-225 GCF_001515625.1 Sinocyclocheilus rhinocerous
AACTCACACAGCAGCAGGCCGTCACGGTGATCTGGATGGTGTTTCGGCCCGGCTGACACACGTGTTTCAGGTGCAGGGGTTTGTGGGAAGTCTTGTTGTCGCCGCGCTCGATGCTGAGCGGTGTGGCGTTGACGCTGACCTGCACAGACGCCGGCCAGTTCGTATACATCTGTCTGTCTTCATGATGATAACACTTGAACTGAAGCTCCAGATCAGACCTGAGAC
>NW_015694535.1:0-225 GCF_001515625.1 Sinocyclocheilus rhinocerous
AACTCACGTAATAAAAAGGGTTTAAAAACAATTGAAATTTGTAAGTTGTTCAATCATTTCCTTTGAATGTAATGTGTTTTATTTAATTATATACCCCTGTCTTGTAATTCACATTTTTAAAATAATTTTATATTTTTGTTTTGTAACTGCTTCCTCATTTGTTGACAGAATGTTCTTCTTTTAAAAAAACTTACAATTGAGTTTCAAAGAAATCATCTCAAGGTT
>NW_015694536.1:0-225 GCF_001515625.1 Sinocyclocheilus rhinocerous
AACCGAAAATATGATTATGAAATATGAATATGACAACCGAAAAACAGCTTCTCAATCTAACATGAAAGTTTTTTTTTTTTATCATTGCTTTGGCAAAGTATCTGTTAAACGAACTAAAACCAAAAGCACACTATGGCTTAGTTAGGAATGGGTACCAAAACCCGGTATTAAATCGTCCCTGGTGCTAAATTATGAAAGACCGGAGTATCGATAAGCTCTGACGTT
>NW_015694537.1:0-225 GCF_001515625.1 Sinocyclocheilus rhinocerous
CATAATTCTGATATAAAAAGTTGAAATTATGAGATAAAAGTCAAAATGATGATCATTTTTATTCAATCATAATTATTAGATAAATGTCTAAACTTTGACAGTCATTTGAGATCAAATTAAATTATGAGAAGTCGAACTCGAGATACTAAATTATAATTATGAGATTAAAAGTTGAAAATTATGACATGAAAAGTCAAAATAATGAAATAAAAAGTTAAAACTATG
>NW_015694538.1:0-225 GCF_001515625.1 Sinocyclocheilus rhinocerous
CAAAATTTTACTGATTTTACTGTATTTTTGATCAAATAAATGCAGCCTTAGTGAGAGACTAAATGCAAAAACATTAAAAAATATATATAAAAAAAAAAAACAGAGACTCATTCTTTTTGGAGGCTCTTAAAAGTGTAAAAGCTACAGAACGATTCGTTACATGGCATTTGTGGCTCAGGCGATTGTCGCAAAAACAGTTGTGCTGAGAACTGAGCACCTGTGAGC
>NW_015694539.1:0-225 GCF_001515625.1 Sinocyclocheilus rhinocerous
CCCCTTAGCACCGGTAGAGAAAAAATTCTGGCGCCGTGCCTGATGCAGATACTCCCTAATTTTCTCAACTCACAACTTTCTAAATTAATTTGTGTATTTTTTTTAATCCACTGAATCCACACTTTACTTAATAAAGGTCTATAATGACATATTGTACTAAATAAATATAATATAAATGATCACATTTATTATATATGTGTACATAACACATACATGTGTAATATT
>NW_015694540.1:0-225 GCF_001515625.1 Sinocyclocheilus rhinocerous
AACTTGAGTTATCTGCTTCCGTCAATGAAATTCAAAATGAATAAAAAAAAAAAAAAACGGATTATGGATGTTGCAACTGTTCAGAAACAATTATAAATAACATTAAAAATAACAATTAAAATATTGTAAATATAATTAATTACATTTTAATTGTATTGATTTTAATTTATAAGTAAAAAAGGATATCATAAAAAAATCATATTTTTGTGTAACTGGAATATAATT
>NW_015694541.1:0-225 GCF_001515625.1 Sinocyclocheilus rhinocerous
TCCAGAATTGTCCCCAAGCATGGGTGCACTCAAACTGATGTTAGCTGACCTCTGATGTTCATCTGTCTCTGTGATGATATCACCAGGACACTGAATCCATGGAGGTTCTATATCTACAGAGGAGAAAATCAGTTCAGGGCTCGAAAGTCTCCATAACGTCAACCCCATTACCAATTACTGATTTAATTACTGATGTAAACATGCCATAATGATGTCACTCATTAC
>NW_015694542.1:0-225 GCF_001515625.1 Sinocyclocheilus rhinocerous
TTCACCTAATATATTTACTTGAAGTACCCCTGAGATTTTAAAATACATATTTGAATAATTAAGCATCATATTTGCATGTTCACGGTTTTCTGAAGTTGGTTAACGGTCACATGACATGCAGGTAAACTAATAAAATATTTCAAGTGTTTTATTTTGATTTATGTTATTTTAAAATTATTTATTTTACTTTTACATTTTTTTTATTTAATTAATTATTAGCTTTTC
>NW_015694543.1:0-225 GCF_001515625.1 Sinocyclocheilus rhinocerous
AACCTTAAACCGCATAAACACATTGCATTACACCAACTCGTCACTCTGACGAAAACTGCAATTTCTTACCAGAATGAGTTTGCAAATGATGTTTCAGTTTGCTTAGAAATGTGAATCTCTCTACTGTGTGAATTCTCATGAACCTTTAGGTTCCTTTTTACTGTGAAACTCTTTCCACACTGAGGGCAGGTGAAAGATTTCTCTCCTGTGTGAACTCTCATGTGA
>NW_015694544.1:0-225 GCF_001515625.1 Sinocyclocheilus rhinocerous
AGTAGGTATATTTACTACATTTGTAACCATATACACCACCTTTCAAAAGTTTGGGGTCAGTACATTTTTTTATACTTTTAGTCAGCAAGGATGTGTTAAATTCCTAAAAAGTGATTGTAAAGGCTTATATTGTTAGAAAATATTTCTATTTTAAATAAATACTGTTCTTTTTAACTTTTTATAATGATGCTGAAAATACAGCTTTGATCACAGTAATAAATTACA
>NW_015694545.1:0-225 GCF_001515625.1 Sinocyclocheilus rhinocerous
AATAATTGTAATTTATGACTCTGAACCGGCTGCTTCACATCCTTTTTTGTCGTGCGATGGATACGAGATGGCGTATCATGTTTCTCGGCCATCTCTTTCCTAATCAAATCGCAGGACCCTCAACTTTCACGACAGGCTCTGACTCTTTGAGCATTCAATGTAGTAATGCTTTTAATTGAGCTAAGAAGTGGCTCGTGGCTGGACCAAGAGGCCCCGCTAATGAAA
>NW_015694546.1:0-225 GCF_001515625.1 Sinocyclocheilus rhinocerous
AATAATTAATTCCCTAAAATTAAGTAATCAGAGACATTACATACTACACTACACTTTTCAGTTAATTTAATTCAATCAAGCATATTTAGGTTTATAATGGATCTGGTTCTCCTTATTCATGAACTGGAATTGTAGTTTGCGATTTAAAGCTGCAAATTCTTTCATTAACGTCAGCTGCCACCGTAATAATTCTCTGATACTTACAAGTGAAAATCAAGGCACGGC
>NW_015694547.1:0-225 GCF_001515625.1 Sinocyclocheilus rhinocerous
AATACAAATAAAAGAAATCTTATCATATGAGTACATGAACAAGATATTTATTTGCTCAATTACAGGCTGAACTATCTGTAACCTTAGCCATTTAAAATTAGAGGCAACCACTGAATTTCTCAACAAAGATGCTGCACACATGCAGCATGACGAGTTTTTGATTTAAATTAGATTGTATAATTTTTAACATTTGAAGCAAAAACAGTATGTTCTCACTTTAGCTTT
>NW_015694548.1:0-225 GCF_001515625.1 Sinocyclocheilus rhinocerous
AATACAAATAAAAGAAATCTTATCATATGAGTACATGAACAAGATGTTTATTTGCTCAATTACAGGCTGAACTATCTGTAACCTTAGCCATTTAAAATTAGAGGCAACCACTGCATTTCTCAACAAAGATGCTGCACACATGCAGCATGACGAGTTTTTGATTTAAATTAGATTGTATAGTTTTTAACATTTGAAGCAAAAACAGTATGTTCTCACTTTAGCTTT
>NW_015694549.1:0-225 GCF_001515625.1 Sinocyclocheilus rhinocerous
AATACTTAATTCAGTAACTCCTTAGAGAACTCCACCTATACATCAGTGTGTAGCAATCATGTATAATACATCACAGAGTTGGAGAGTGTTGTCCCTCAGCTCACGATGTAAAAATTCCTCCTGTTGTCTTGAAAAGTGTACATGATGTTCTGCATTTACTTTACACCCATCATGACTTTCCTCCCACAGGTGATTTTGTGGGGCCGCACAGAGAAATGTTTAAAG
>NW_015694550.1:0-225 GCF_001515625.1 Sinocyclocheilus rhinocerous
TATTTAGTTACCACTAGTAGTACACTTGAACCCATCTTTCATACACGAGTGGGTTCAAGTTCAATACAAGTGGTAACTAAATACATTTTTGTTTTTTTAAAATACAGAGATAGTATGTTAAAAGCCAATTTTAGTTCATATTCATTGTGTCCCAAAATAGCACATTTGAGTACACTTATGTGTTCTTAAGATTATCTTAAGAAGTACTAAAGAATCATTTTTAGT
>NW_015694551.1:0-225 GCF_001515625.1 Sinocyclocheilus rhinocerous
CCTTGATTTAATCTAGATTTAAGATTAATCCTTATTGGTGCAACTCACCCATTGTGCAATATAGGCTAAAGACACTTAAATGTGTATTTTGGATGTTTTCTTTTCACTAGTCTGAAAGAATTCATTAAGAAATCTTAAAATTGACCAGTGCATTAAAAAACAATGATTTTGCTTGTAGTGTTTCGCCTTAACTAATGACAGAATATTATAAAGTGTGAACCATAA
>NW_015694552.1:0-224 GCF_001515625.1 Sinocyclocheilus rhinocerous
CATATTAGAATGATTTCTGAAGGATCATGTGACACTAAAGACTTTCGTAATGATGCTGAAAATTCAGCTTTGAATCACAGGCAGAAATTACATTAAAAAAAATATTTAAATAAAAAAAATTTAATTGTAATATTTCACAATATTACGGCAGTTTTCATCAAATAAATGCAGTTCATAATAGACATTTCATAAAAAACAAATAATAAAAAATATGCCAAACCTTC
>NW_015694553.1:0-225 GCF_001515625.1 Sinocyclocheilus rhinocerous
AATAGAAAAATTCTTGTCACAGCAACTGAAAAAACTATTACTGTCATTGGGGTAATTAATTTTTTTCTGTTGCCAGGATGAAAAAGAAAATGTGTAAAAAGTCATCACATTATCAAGTTTATGTTTGCTTACGAATGACAAATGTTAATGGACAACTTCGTCTAATAAGTAGACAACATCGTCTTTGCTCGTAAAACAACTTACAAGACTAAGATACCCAGGAAA
>NW_015694554.1:0-225 GCF_001515625.1 Sinocyclocheilus rhinocerous
CCATTGATTAGTCACTTTTTTTTTTTATTGTTTGAAGTTTATTTACTTTTCTGAGATTTTTATTATTATTATTATTATAATTATTGTAGAAAGTACATCAAAAGATAAAATTGCCAGAAAAGAACCTAAATAGAAATTTGTTGTTTATAGTCTTTAGTGATTGTGTGGTTTCAAGGGATATTTGTGTTCATTAGTAAGAGACAAGAGAATGTCTCCATTTCAAGG
>NW_015694555.1:0-225 GCF_001515625.1 Sinocyclocheilus rhinocerous
TGCAGCCTTGGTGAGCAGAAGAGACTTCTTTCAAAGACGTTAAAATATCTTACACCAAACTTTTGAACGGTTGTGTAAAGTACAGTTATGAGGTTCCCCCATTTAAATGATACTGTGGCGTATGTGCTCCATTCTATAGAGACTGTGTCTGTTCCCCGAACACTGAGGACAAATAATACATTTACTAAGGGAACCAGATAATAGCAAAATAAGCACAAATAGGGT
>NW_015694556.1:0-224 GCF_001515625.1 Sinocyclocheilus rhinocerous
ATAATGATCTTTAAAATAGCATCATATGACCCCTTTAATTGATTTTGTTTTTTTGTTGGTTTTTTGTTCTGTGGTCATTTGTTTTGATTTTTGTCAGTAAGCTGTGTGAGCCTCAATAGTGTAGTCTTATTGATTTGGTAGTTTTTTTTTTATGAACTTTTTAATAGGCAAGTATATTACACGGATATATTTTATTATATATATATATATATATATATATATAT
>NW_015694557.1:0-225 GCF_001515625.1 Sinocyclocheilus rhinocerous
AAAAATATCTTAATTTGTGTTTTGAAGATGAATGAAAGTCTTATTAGTTTGGAATGACACAATGACATTTTTTTATTTTGGGGTAAAAATCAATAAATCAATGCCACAAGGGAATGACTGAATACAACGTGGCCATGATTTAACTAAAACAATGTCAAAAAATTTATTTGTGGAAACAATTTTAATTTGTGGCCATTGTATCTTGTTTCTTTTCCCTTTCAGTCA
>NW_015694558.1:0-225 GCF_001515625.1 Sinocyclocheilus rhinocerous
ACCTCATATCATCTGCTTTATTTTTGTTGGAGCCAACATACAGGTATATGTGGTGATTCTCACCAATCCTAAAACTCAACCATAGACTTAGAATCTGAAGTTGTCGCAGGAGATTCCTGGTGAAGACGAGGATACTCGAAAAGGTTTAAGATCACCTTCTCATATAGTGACAGGAGCATACACCACATGAACATCCTCTTCAAGTTTCTATACAAAACACAAAAC
>NW_015694559.1:0-225 GCF_001515625.1 Sinocyclocheilus rhinocerous
CGGTATCGGCAGATACTGCTTTCTGTGATCGGCCTCAAAAATCCTCATCGGAGCACCCCTAATAAAAACTGTTGCAAAAATCATTACAAGCACCAATAGCGAGAGACTGCTTAGTGCTGCATCTGCATCGCATGTCTCTGATGAGAAGAGGAAGGGGTGGTAGTTGCTGGTTACTGTATTATGATTGAAATCGCAAAATGGCCTTAAACAATTAGTAAATAAACT
>NW_015694560.1:0-225 GCF_001515625.1 Sinocyclocheilus rhinocerous
ACAGGGGATTGCAAAAGATAGCAAATGGGCCAGTGAACATATATTAAAAAAATACAGATTGTTCTTTAAAAAAAATTTAAAAACTACGAATTGTAAAACCTATATATGAACATAAATTAAAGATTAATTTTTCATAATATATTTGAATGCTTGTTAATTTAAATTAAAGTATTACTATCAAAATGTAGCTCTTTTTATATTTGGATGGCTGAGAGTTTGGCTAGA
>NW_015694561.1:0-225 GCF_001515625.1 Sinocyclocheilus rhinocerous
AATTAACTTGCATCAGAGACAATGGCAAATACTTAAAGATACACTAACAAGAATTACTGACCTGAAGGAAAAATATTTGACCTGCTGCAGAGAAATTACCAGATTCCTACACTAGGCTGAAAATATGTACCACTCAATTATTCCGCCATTAGGGTAAAATAATGTAGAGTGTGTGAGAGATTAATAGTACCGTACTGCATGCTAGTTAAAATTCATGACTTTATT
>NW_015694562.1:0-225 GCF_001515625.1 Sinocyclocheilus rhinocerous
TTTCTTTTTTAGTTCTCTATTTCTATTAATAACCAGATTTTTCTGGTTTTTAAAAGCTATGACAAAATAATACATTTATAAAATAAAAATTATAAAATAGTAAAATAATCGCAATTAATCTCTTAATTTCCAACTAGTCTTTAAAAATCAGAAAATAAATAATATAAAATTTGATAAAATACATATTTAAAATTATTGCATTATTAATATATTTGAAGTTAACTT
>NW_015694563.1:0-225 GCF_001515625.1 Sinocyclocheilus rhinocerous
CTCGCGCTGATTCACACTGAAAATGGCACTCTTGTTTGTGTGATAGTACCATATCTCATACATTAAACAAAAGAAAGAAAGAAAAAGCAGGATTTTTTTTCCTTTAATAACATAAATTATAGGGACAATTTAACTTTAACTTTTAACAGCTTTTGGACTCTCAGGATGTGTTTTTGCTTGTTTTGTTTTTTTTGAGTGGTTGAGTAAGTGAGTGAGTGAGTGAAA
>NW_015694564.1:0-225 GCF_001515625.1 Sinocyclocheilus rhinocerous
AATTAGGATCATAAAGCTTAACTGATGAGTGGAATTAAAGCATCACCTGTCACCAGCGAGAGAGAGATACGACAGCACAGCTGTCAGACAGGCGGTGTTAACTTCTAGTGATGATTGGAAAAATAAATAAAAATCACTTTTTCGTACTCTTTCTCTTACTCTTTCTCCTGCTTACATACACATACACACACTTGTCAGCTGTGCTCTCTTTTTAAACCGAGGAAA
>NW_015694565.1:0-225 GCF_001515625.1 Sinocyclocheilus rhinocerous
ACGAACACGCTCTCCTAAAAAAATGCTCTCTTCTGTGTAGCGAATGAAGTCCGAATCATGCTAGTGATTCGATTCTTCTCAAACGGTCCTCTAACTCATGATTTAGCATCTGATAGCTCACCCTGCATCCCAATGTTTAAACTACCCACCCTAAATAGTACGTGAGAAGTGTGAATACGTGTTAGAATAAGTGTGTCCCAAAGCATAGTATGTTGAAAAGAGTAT
>NW_015694566.1:0-225 GCF_001515625.1 Sinocyclocheilus rhinocerous
GGACCAATGTTTTACAAATGTAATGGAACAAATGTACAAAAGTTTAAATTTTTGTTTATTTAGTTTTAGTTATTTCAGTACTTCAACTTAAACTGAAAGAAAATAAGAAATGTTGAAAGCTGTAGCTGAAATAATTTTTTGTTCCCAAGTAATTATTTAATTTTTTTTTAATGGTTTTAATTTTCGTTAAAGTCCCCATGCAGTCACTAATGTTATCCCTTAAAA
>NW_015694567.1:0-225 GCF_001515625.1 Sinocyclocheilus rhinocerous
AATTTGAATAAAAGTTTAGTTTTTTGTGCTGCTAACAGCCATATATAGCTTGTGCAAGCAGCAAAGTTTCAGGAGTGACAGCCTAAATCCCTCATAAATGCGGGATTCATTTTCGAACGGAAGAAGAATATAATTTCTCAAAATAGATGTTCAAGCAATGCAGACTAACAGATTAATAGAAAAAAAAATATTTGAAATATAATACTTATAAATAATTGCAGTTGC
>NW_015694568.1:0-225 GCF_001515625.1 Sinocyclocheilus rhinocerous
TGTAGAACAACAGTTTATAAAACGGGTCACACAAAATGTGGTTTTGCAGCATAAGTGCTACATCTGGGAGGGAGGAGGGTAAACATACTTTACTACAGATATTTAATTGAATTCACAATTCAGGTGCTTTAACAAAAATACAAGTTTCAAATTTTTTCACTCGTTTTCTACAGAGGAAGACACACCTAAACTGTTCAATGTTTTTGAACAATTTGGTTGAGTAAA
>NW_015694569.1:0-225 GCF_001515625.1 Sinocyclocheilus rhinocerous
GCTGTTATTTCTTCGAAAGGTGGCTACTTTGACAAGTCAAAAATTGTAATTATTATTTTATTTATATTACTTTATTATATAATTAAACAACAATTCCATGATTTAATTTTTTAATTGTTTATTTTTTATGCTTTCATTTCAAAGTACATTAAGATTAGAACCTGACCGATATGGGGTTTTATATATCGGCCGATATTCTTTGTGTATATTACAGTACAGTACCAG
>NW_015694570.1:0-225 GCF_001515625.1 Sinocyclocheilus rhinocerous
AATATATGAACATAACATATTTTTCTGAAAAGTATACATGCATGTGTGTGTATTTATATACAGTAGTCAACATTTGAAGTGGATCAAAAAAGCCCATCAAAGTTGTCACTTTTGGTTGTAGGTTTTAGAACAACTTTGAAGAAAGGTTTTGATCCACTTCAAATGTTGTATACACTTCTAGTGTATACATAATAAATATACACAGTACACACACATATATTATGT
>NW_015694571.1:0-225 GCF_001515625.1 Sinocyclocheilus rhinocerous
AATGTTAGTTTGGTTGAGAGTGAAAGCTGAGCTCCTCTCATACCACTGGTAGACGAACTCATGGACTCAAAAGTGATATCAACAAGTTTTGTTTAAATGTACGATTTTTTTTTTCCGCAGCCAAACGCTGCACGCTTTAAGCCCTGGAAAGGACATAAAAGTGAGCCATGATGTAACAAAGTAGACAACTACAATAAAATATTACAATTACTTAGATGCCTTTCA
>NW_015694572.1:0-225 GCF_001515625.1 Sinocyclocheilus rhinocerous
AATTTGAGTTCGGCGACGCTCTGTCTCGATCGGGAGCAGTTAAATCATCGCAATGACACCACACAATAGAGGATTTTTTTGACAAAAAGTCGCTTGCGACAAGCCGCGAATCGACCATACCCCCCGATCGTTCGGGGGTGCAAATTGGGCTTAAAATCGGCCTTATTGGGCTTAAAATCGGCCTTAAAGGGGTCATATGATGCAATTTAAATTTTTCCTTTCTCT
>NW_015694573.1:0-225 GCF_001515625.1 Sinocyclocheilus rhinocerous
AATCGCATTCGATTAATCGTGCAGCCCTAATATATATATATATATCTGCCAACATCATTAAGGCCCTATGATTTCCATGATGCAGAAAATGTGAATGGAATCATAAAATACGGTCATAAAATGGAATTTACTGAATAACATGGAATGTCACAGAATTTGGTAAATTTTAGATGAATAAAAATATATATATATACAAACCCAATTCCAAAAAAGTTGGGACACTGT
>NW_015694574.1:0-225 GCF_001515625.1 Sinocyclocheilus rhinocerous
AATGAACTTTTCCACGACATTCAAATTTATTGAGATGCACCTGTAAAGTTGCAATTGCGAGAAAAATTGCAATTGCAACTTGATATCACCCAATTCTGACTTTATAACTCGCAGCTGAGTTTATATCTCGCAATTCTGAGAAAAAAAATTCAGGATCTTGAGATTTAAACTAGCAATTGAGAGAAAAAAAGTCAGAATTGTGAAATAAAAAGTCGCAATTACCTT
>NW_015694575.1:0-225 GCF_001515625.1 Sinocyclocheilus rhinocerous
AATGGCCCAACAAACACACACTACGAGGTAAGTTTCTCACACTCTGATTCATAATTTCATAATACTCTGCCTCACCAGAAAAATAGCTGATTGCAAAACAAAACAATTGCTAAATGGACAATTGTTTGTGATATGGTCTGGGGTGTTGAATTCCCAGATGAAAATTACAGGATAGCTGACATAATTTCATCTCGAAAGTATTTGAGAAATGTTTGAGTTCATATT
>NW_015694576.1:0-225 GCF_001515625.1 Sinocyclocheilus rhinocerous
AATGGCCCAACAAACACACACTACGAGGTAAGTTTCTCACACTCTAATTCCTAATTTCATAATACTCTGCCTCACCAGAAAAATTGCTGATTGCAAAACAAAACAATTGCTAAATGGACAATTGTTTGTGATATGGTCTGGGGTGTTGAATTCCCAGATGAGAATTACAGGATAGCTGAGATAATTTCATCTCGAAAGTATTTGAGAAATGTTTGAGTTCATATT
>NW_015694577.1:0-225 GCF_001515625.1 Sinocyclocheilus rhinocerous
TCTTGTACTCAAGTAAAACTTTGAATTACTTTTACTTGAGTAAAATTAAGGAAGTACTAGATTTCTAATACAATTAAGTTTAAATGATATTTAATATGAAGTAAAAAGTACAATATTATGCGTTGGAATGTTGTGAAGTTAAGGTTTTCTAAAGAAAAACACTGTTAAAGTCCAGACACCTGAAAAGTACTTTCACAGCAGAGTAAAAATACTTCACTACTGTCC
>NW_015694578.1:0-225 GCF_001515625.1 Sinocyclocheilus rhinocerous
TTACATCTGCATCCTAACTCAAGCTACTACTACTGTCAACTCAAGTCAAATCGGCATTTCTGAAAGACACATTTTTTTAAATAATATTAATATTGCAGCCTTCACTATGCTGAAGAAATGTGTGAAAAGAAATCTGATATATGAAAGAAATCTGTAATAACTTTTATAGCCACATCGCTCAGCCCTACTTCCAATACACATTTTTTAAGAACAGACAGAAGAAAA
>NW_015694579.1:0-225 GCF_001515625.1 Sinocyclocheilus rhinocerous
CTAGTTTATTTTGAGTAAACTAGTTTGAAAGTTGTATTTCTTCCAGTTGAGATTGAAGGCACGAATTATCCTCTGCACAAGCAAATTTTGGCAAAATTGTGTCCTCTCATAGCTTATATACTACAGAGAGCAAAAAAGAAGCACAGTTTTTAACAGCTGCTATCTAAAATGCTAAACAACATGAGTATGATCATCTCCACTTTTAACGGAAGTGAAAGGCTCTTC
>NW_015694580.1:0-225 GCF_001515625.1 Sinocyclocheilus rhinocerous
AAGACTGTCATTTGGGTGGGTTTAGCCCACCCCTGCCCATGCCTGGAGCCGGCCCCGTCTACAAAGCTTTCAATGTACTCTCATTATAAAAAGAACTTAAAATAATATAATAATGTTTTAGTCTAACAAGTAAGTTTTTGCTCAAAACTAACCAAAATTAAAAAGAATTTGTTTGTAATCTCTGCACAGGAGAGACTTGGTGTTATTTCCAAACAAAAGGAAATA
>NW_015694581.1:0-225 GCF_001515625.1 Sinocyclocheilus rhinocerous
AATGTTGCAACAAACTATTGTAGTTCTTCCTCTGAAGTGCTCTTTGGAGCAACCTGGCACCTTGTACATGCAATTTTGTTTCCCAGCAGACTGATAAAACCTGTGCACAAGTTTTATAGAAGCAGCCAATCAGATAGTTTTGGAAAACAATTGCCAATTTTGAGGTCAATGAAAGGTCTGAGTGTGCACTCTAAAAAATGCTGGGTTAAATACAACCCAGTGCTG
>NW_015694582.1:0-225 GCF_001515625.1 Sinocyclocheilus rhinocerous
AAGCATATAAATCGGTAAGATCATTTATTACTAATTTGTCGTGTACCTCTGTATAAATTCAGCAATGCAGATTTAAATGTGTGTGACTGTGTTTTTGTATAATGATCAATCAGACACATCTCACACACAACAACACCATATCCAATACTTATAAAAGCTATTTATTTATTTATGTTATTTATTTATTTATTTATTTTACATGAAGCAACTGAGAAACACTGGAGG
>NW_015694583.1:0-225 GCF_001515625.1 Sinocyclocheilus rhinocerous
TTTCGGCTATACTTGCATGTAAAATTAGAAAAGCAACATAATATGCGTTTTAACACATAGGTGTGTGCGCGCTGGGAAAGAGAGATCTCGCGCTCGCGCAACAGTACCGGCAAATCTCAGAAACTAAGGGCAAACCCTAAAGATTTGTCGCTAGATGCTTTTTTGAACAACAACAACAACAAAAAAAGTCACTAAAGGGGTCTGAAAAGTCGCTAAAGCTAAATC
>NW_015694584.1:0-225 GCF_001515625.1 Sinocyclocheilus rhinocerous
AATGTGTTCTTGTCTTAGGACAACTTTGATGAACTTTTTTGATCCCCTTCAAATGTTGATTACTGTATACGTGTATATATCTTTTTGTATTTATTTTATTTATTTATTTAGTGTTTTTAATGTGTATTTATTTTTTTCCCAGTAATGCTCAGCGTTAAAGGAGTCATATGATGCGATTTCCATTTTTCCTTTCTCTTTGTAGTGTTACAAGCTCTTGGTGCATAA
>NW_015694585.1:0-225 GCF_001515625.1 Sinocyclocheilus rhinocerous
CAGGCCACTGAAATTCGTTTAATGCAGCATTTATTAAAATACAGAAATAAGATAAATCAAAACACGTTATAAATTATAATATAAAGTCAGGGTTAAGCATAGAGTGATAACAGAAATCATAACTTTGTGGGTTTGTTTCATCTTAATTTACTGCGCACCTTCACCTGTCTTCAACAGAGAGCCGCATGCTTGCGGAATTTAAAAATGTAATTGTCATTTTTACTG
>NW_015694586.1:0-225 GCF_001515625.1 Sinocyclocheilus rhinocerous
AAGAATTGCACCTTTTAGGAGCATCTTAGAGAAACCTTACATTTTCGTAACAAATAAAAATGATGTACTTTTTTTTTTACATTTTTGAAAATGTTGTAAGATGTTTCAGGAATTGCATTTAGACAAATCTTAAATGTTTAATAATTAGTCCTTCATTCACATTCCTTCATAACAGATTATGTTTATAAAGCGGATAGTTCCGGTCCTTGATTCTGATTGGCTGAG
>NW_015694587.1:0-225 GCF_001515625.1 Sinocyclocheilus rhinocerous
AAGTTTGAGTATATGTCAGACATTTGTGTGCACAGTAAATAAACAAAAAAAGTTAATTAAAAATCCTATTTTGTGGTGATATACTCAGACATTTGTGTCTATCTTTTAAAAGTTTGCAAGGATATTTTCAGAAATTTGCAAGGATAATGTTTCTGGTTTGTGAGGATTTTCCCCCCCAATATCTGGTCCTCACAAATATAGCACAATAAATACACATAAAGCAGC
>NW_015694588.1:0-225 GCF_001515625.1 Sinocyclocheilus rhinocerous
AAGTGTTAATCTGTACTAATTTATGTATTCAAGTCAAATAAAGGATGGAGCCAAAACACTTAAAACACTGCTAGGTTGGAGCCAAATCACTAAAATGCTACTGCAAATGTTTTTAGGTTGGAGCAAAATCATTAAAACACTTAAAAAGGAAAAGAAAAAACTTTTAGGTTGGAGCCCAAAACACTAAATCATCACTAAAAACAATGTTAGGTTGGAACCAAATCA
>NW_015694589.1:0-225 GCF_001515625.1 Sinocyclocheilus rhinocerous
AAGTCAAATTTATTAAGTAACTAAGTAAATAAAGTCAGCAAGTTAAGTAATGTAAGAGATGTAAGGTATATTCAAATTATTATTTTTTTATTCAGCAAGGGCACATTAAATTGATCAAATGTGATAGTAAAGACATTCATGAAGTTACAAAAGATTAAAATAAATGATGTTCTTTTGGGGAAAAAACAACAGTATCACTGTTTCCACAAAAATATTAAGCAGCAA
>NW_015694590.1:0-225 GCF_001515625.1 Sinocyclocheilus rhinocerous
TTTCAGGTAAGGAGTGTTTAAGATGTTTTCAGTTCATTTATTCACGAAAGTTCATTGAATCATTCAAAAAGTCTTTTTGAATGTACTTTCACTGGAGTTCATAACAAAAGTGTTGATCAGTTTAAGATTTTGTAATTTTTCATATGTTGAATATTACATGGGCCCTGTTTTATTCTATACCAGCAGCTCATCCAGAACGCTGCTGCCAGAATTCTGACTAGAACC
>NW_015694591.1:0-225 GCF_001515625.1 Sinocyclocheilus rhinocerous
ATTTGGCAACTATTGATCAGTTTCGACAAATTAGCCTCCTGAATAATGTAAGGTAAGGTTTTCTTCAGCATTGTGGCGCAGAGATTGTCTGCGTTCCTGAAGAACAAGAACTTTGTCGACACCTCAGTGCAAAAGGCAGGCCATGGGGGCTTCTCAGGATGTTTGGAACTTCTCAGGATGTTAGCACCAGTGGCAAATGGCCAAAAAGGAGAAGAAAGACCTACA
>NW_015694592.1:0-225 GCF_001515625.1 Sinocyclocheilus rhinocerous
TCTGCAATGGCGTAGGTTGGAGAGTAATGCACATGGATAAAGCATATGATGCAATTGACTAGGGTTCGAATCCGTCTTTAGCCAAATTCGCTTCCTTTTCTCATGACATATCACATCGGAAAAGTGGAAATCAATTGCCTAACAAGTGTTTAATAATAATGAATTATTTAGGGGTAGGGTGGGCTTTGTTGTCCCAATAAGGCAGCATCTATGTAATAATTTTAA
>NW_015694593.1:0-225 GCF_001515625.1 Sinocyclocheilus rhinocerous
CTTCATCCTCCAGGAACTGCCTGCATACTCTCACCACATGAGGCCAGGCATGGTTGTGCACCAGAAGGAACCCAGGACCCACTGCACCAGCGTAGGGTCTGACAATGGTTCCAAGGATTTCATCCCGATACCTAATGGCAGTCAGGGTACCATTGTCTAGCCTGTAGAGGTCTGTGCATCCCTCCCCAGACCATCACTGACCCACCACCAAACCGGTCATGCTGA
>NW_015694594.1:0-225 GCF_001515625.1 Sinocyclocheilus rhinocerous
ACAACCTGCTGATGTAAGTGTTGTGTACGTTTTATTTGTTTGTATAGCAACAGGGTTTACTCTGGCTTGCGAGTAATGTCTGCGTACGATTGGCTGGTGTGACTGGGCTGTAACAGGGAAGCCCCAGTGCAAAAACAGGCCACATACAGTAGCAAGGCAGGACAGAGGCTTTAAGTCCCTCTGTTAACATAATGGTTGCCCCTACAAGGCCTGCAAGACAGAAAT
>NW_015694595.1:0-225 GCF_001515625.1 Sinocyclocheilus rhinocerous
ACAACCGCCTGGTCCACGGGTTGTGCCCAACAACGGTCACTGAAATTATTGACGCTAAGCAGAAAACAGCTCACCGGATGAGCAACGCAGGTGGATGGAGCAAAAGAAATGGGAAATTAAAGAAAACGGGGAAAACGAAAAAAGCACCTCCTTGATGTTTAATGACAGGGCTGCACGTCCTTCCAAACGGGAGCGGAGCGAGTTTCCCACATTAAAAAAAAAAAC
>NW_015694596.1:0-225 GCF_001515625.1 Sinocyclocheilus rhinocerous
AAGTCGATGGGTGCCAGCATCTGTTTGGTTACCAACATTCTTCAAGATATCTTCTTCTTTAATGTTACACTAAATAAAGAAACTCGTACAGGTTTGGAACAACTTGAGGGCGAGTAAATGATGATAAAATTGTGAATTTTGGGGCGAACTGTCCCTTTAAGGCAAGACAGCACAGGTGAATAGAGTAAAAAATAACATAGTTATCGCATTAATTACCCAGTTGAT
>NW_015694597.1:0-225 GCF_001515625.1 Sinocyclocheilus rhinocerous
CATTTTACAGATGATCAGGATTACGGATGACACTGTTCACATTTTTTTTAACGGACTATATGTCTTAAGGTGAGTACTTCTCTTTGAGAGCCGTCAGCATTCAGTGTTTATAGAAATAAATGAAAATTAAGAAAATTTTTAGGTGAGTGTGTTTGACTAAATTGTTATTTCTTTTAGGACAATTAACCATCTCCATATCCATACGATGAACCGTCAACATGAAAA
>NW_015694598.1:0-225 GCF_001515625.1 Sinocyclocheilus rhinocerous
ACAAGTCCAGGTTAGTCTAACGCAGTAAGATCAATGATAAGAAGCAAAATTTGATTGGTTGGTTGGTCGCAGAAAAAAACTCCACAGGAAGTGGATTTGTGATGGGAAGTCTGTGATCGAAAGATCACAGTTAACATGTCTACTTGTCTGTCGGCCTGATTATGTTTGTGCTGATATTTCTCTTTTAAGTGTTTCAGTTTGCTGTATATTTATTTGTTTGTTTAT
>NW_015694599.1:0-225 GCF_001515625.1 Sinocyclocheilus rhinocerous
ACAATGGCCAAAGCTCAAGTAGATCTTGCAAAAAATCCAGAGAAAAACCCAGAGGTCATCTACAGTGAGGATATTATGCAGGACAGCATCTGTGGCACAGACTGTTTTCACCGGAGCGTTTTGATGGAGGGCTATTTGGAGAGCAGCATTATAAATTCTCCTCTGCTCTGACTCTCTGCAGCTCCTCTGACTCACTCCTCCACTGAAGCAGACAGCACGTCTGCC
>NW_015694600.1:0-225 GCF_001515625.1 Sinocyclocheilus rhinocerous
TTCAGTGTCACATGATCCTTCAGAAATCATGCTAATATGCTGATTATGTGCAAGAAACATGTATTATTGTAAATGTTAAAAAGAATTTAGCTGCTTAATATTTTTTGTGCGAACCATGATACATTTTTTTCAGGATTCTTTGATGAATCGAAAAGAACAACATTTGGAATAGATTTTTTAGTAATTATAAATGTATATTTTTATGTATATAGAATGTAAATGGTA
>NW_015694601.1:0-225 GCF_001515625.1 Sinocyclocheilus rhinocerous
CAGATTCAGGAGAGTCTGAACAGACTGGAGTGTTTTTGATGCTTTGCATCAGTTCATTACAGTGCGATAAAAAACAGTGATTTTTGAAGAGTAAACCGTGTTTCTGTCATGTTACACAGCTGCTTGTTACAATGAAAACTAGTCTTGTGGAAATATCTGAGCTGCTGTCACATTACTGAGTGTTAAAGACACTCTCTGTCTGTGTGTGTGTGTGTGTGTGTGTGT
>NW_015694602.1:0-224 GCF_001515625.1 Sinocyclocheilus rhinocerous
TGAGAGAGAGAGAGAGAGAGAGAGAGAGAGAAATTATTTTACACAGCAAGGATACATTAAATTGTTCAAAGTGAGTAAAGACATACATAATGTTCAAAAAAATTATATTTCATATAAATGCAAAGTTCTGTCATGAAACTCTAGATGGCGCAGGCTGATGGGTAATTAATGCAAACTGATGATATTTACATTTACATTTAGTCATTTAGCAGACGCTTTTATCC
>NW_015694603.1:0-225 GCF_001515625.1 Sinocyclocheilus rhinocerous
CCGACACTGAACTCAAACTGAACAGAACTTAAATAGTGAAGATAAAGAGACACACACACCTGAGCATAATGATGAAATCAAATGAATAACCATGACAACTAAAAAATGTTTTACTTAAAATTATAATTTTTACTAAACATTAATGTGCCCTCATTGACAAATATACACAAAAAAGTTTGATATTCAACATAATACAATGTCAAGTGTAAGTGGTGTTATTAGTGT
>NW_015694604.1:0-224 GCF_001515625.1 Sinocyclocheilus rhinocerous
AGAAAGGAAAACTTGAAATCGCATCATATGACCCCTTTAATAACCGGCTTCACCTGTCAAATCAATAAAAAATATTAATAAAAATAACTAAAATCTTAAAAATCTAATTTTAAAAAATCACATTGAGTGATGTCATAAATATTTATTTGGGTTGTGAAATGTTAAGCTAATATTTTATCGGTCATTATTATTTTCCCTCAAAGCTTTGATTGCATCAACAGGAA
>NW_015694605.1:0-225 GCF_001515625.1 Sinocyclocheilus rhinocerous
ACACACACACACACACACACATATACATATACATATACATATATACACACACATACATACAGTGGAGATCAAAATTAGAGGACAACCTACAATGTCCTACATTTCAAGGTCACTGCTTGGTCCTATTAGAAGTTATCCTATCAGGAGTAGAAGGGCAGTTTTTAAAGCATATTTCATAAATTTCTGAAGCACAGTATAAAAAACTTAAATGAGATATTTGAAAAA
>NW_015694606.1:0-225 GCF_001515625.1 Sinocyclocheilus rhinocerous
CACGACATTCTAATTTATTGAGATGCACCTGTATATATATAATTAAATATATAATTATAAACCTATATAATTTACCCAAAAATGAGAAGCCTGTCATCCTTTATAGAGCCTTAGTTCATTCAAAACTATCCCTGAACTACCTTTATGAAGTATATAGATTTGTTCAGTATGAATGCATGCCTTATCAACAGATCATTTATGTGACTAATCTTATTCATTAGGGGC
>NW_015694607.1:0-225 GCF_001515625.1 Sinocyclocheilus rhinocerous
ATAATGCAACTAGCATCAAGTAAGCAAAACATGCTCCAAGCACACACATTTGGACTTGTGCTGAATGAGAGATGAACGTGAGATCAAGTTTATTTTTAATAAATGTTGTTTGTAATGAATGCCATTATAATTTACATTTGTTTTATACTTATACACTGCTGCAATGTTTATTTTATTTATTTTTTCCTGTCTCAACAATGCAACTTTGATCCAGTGCAACTTGTA
>NW_015694608.1:0-225 GCF_001515625.1 Sinocyclocheilus rhinocerous
CCTGATTTAGCAGGTTATTTTATCTTACAAAGGAAGAACACATCTTAAGGAGAAGTGCTCACAATACAAAGTGTTAAACATCATCTAGAAAGTGTAACTAAAGTTCCTCAAAGAATCATTCAGTGAACAGTTCTTAAAAGACCATTTAAGGTTCTCTGTTGGCATTGATGGTTCCATGAGGAACCTTTAACATCCATGGAACCTTTCCATTGCACAAAAGGTTCT
>NW_015694609.1:0-225 GCF_001515625.1 Sinocyclocheilus rhinocerous
CTGTGTTTACCGTGGTAAACGCGTGCTCAAGTCGCGTTTGTTCTCATGCGTATCGCGTGGCTTTGCAGTTTCGGTTTAATAAGGAGTAAGGCTTGGCCAGCTGAATTGAATTACGTGGAATCAGGGAAGTATATATTTGCTCAGTACACCGCGCCAGCGGTTGCGGCAGCTCTCGTGTGAAGCCCTCCTCATGTGAAGACTGACGAGTGTAAAGACCATCGACTC
>NW_015694610.1:0-225 GCF_001515625.1 Sinocyclocheilus rhinocerous
ACAAATTTAATATAACTGAATTGGATTAAGCTGTAGCTATAAATTAATTTGTTAGGACATTTTGCACTTGTTATATGTTTTGATTCATGTCTTGTATTTTGTCACGTTTAATTTTGAAATTTCTTTCTTTTTGGTGTGCTGTTTCCAGGTGTTTCTTATTGTGTATGTATTTTTGTACTTAATTTAATTCAATTCAAGTTTATTTGTATAGCGCTTTTCACGATA
>NW_015694611.1:0-224 GCF_001515625.1 Sinocyclocheilus rhinocerous
TATATATATATATATATATATATATATTCAGACTTATAACTATATATTCAGACTGTGGAGCCCAGGCTTAGCGTGGGAAACAGTTATGGTAATATCCAACGAAAATACATTTTTACATATTTTACTTCCAATTATAATATTTAGTGCACGATATCCTAATATAAATTGTTATTTACACTGATAGATGAATGGATGATATGAGTCTGATAAATGCAGGACTTAAA
>NW_015694612.1:0-225 GCF_001515625.1 Sinocyclocheilus rhinocerous
ACATACAGAAAATATATTGTCATAATCATATGTCTATTTGCTTTCGTATTTCATGTATAGAAAAAATGTTTCTCTCATTTTTTTTCATACATAATGGCAGGAGATATTATCCCATTATTGACAGATCTAGAGTGACTCTCTGACTGTCTGCAAGTGAAAGAAAATGTCAGTGGAAAATTAACAGAAATTATATTCTGTATAAAGAACATGTGAGAATAAATCTGT
>NW_015694613.1:0-225 GCF_001515625.1 Sinocyclocheilus rhinocerous
ACACAGACCGCAGGGGAAGCCGAGAAGGCACCCTGCACCGTGACATTACTGACATTACACTGTGTTTTGTTTTTTCTACATCTAAAGTTTCCAGAAAGACCTGATGTTATTGAATACAGGATGGATAAGGCAATTGTTTGAGAGTAAAGTGAAAAGAAGGTTGTTTCCCAACCTTGTTCCTGGTGTAGGGATTTCTTAATACCACAAACCACAGGACTGTGATAT
>NW_015694614.1:0-225 GCF_001515625.1 Sinocyclocheilus rhinocerous
ACATAATTACAAACCATACAAACTAACAAAACAATACCAACAACTAGGGCTGGGCGATATGGCAAAAATGTAATCTCAATAAATTTTTTCCATATTGAACGATAACGATATATATTTCGATATAAGTTGTTAATGCTTCCGGCTTTAAAAGAGTATCCCAACAATGACTGAAGCCCCAAAAATTTGAGGGTTCATTAAATTACACTTTAAAAGTATAGTTTATTT
>NW_015694615.1:0-225 GCF_001515625.1 Sinocyclocheilus rhinocerous
TCTTTCTCATTCAAAACTACATTTTGAATGGCCTTAGGGTGAGTACATTTTCATCACATTTTCATTTTAGGAGAACTATTCCTTTAACTTTTTTTTTTTTGCACAAAAACAGAAAATTTCTTTAAGGTTATACAAATCATAAGAAAATGTCCATTACAAATGTCATTTCTTAAATTATACTGCATTTATAATGAAATCATAAACAAGGCACCTTGTCTGTGTCTA
>NW_015694616.1:0-225 GCF_001515625.1 Sinocyclocheilus rhinocerous
TTGGCAACGAACCTGTGTGCCCTTGTATAGGGTTATGTCCCGGTACATTCCGGGTGGCGTAGTGGATGTGTATCCATTGTTGTTGGTAATTTCCCCTACCTGACCACTAATTGCCACATTAAGAAAAGAGTAACCAACCATTTGTCAGTATATGCTACAGAGTTACTGGCAATATTATTAGCCCTACAGTGGATAGAAGAGAAGGAAGTAAATAACACTGTCATT
>NW_015694617.1:0-225 GCF_001515625.1 Sinocyclocheilus rhinocerous
TCATCAAATACAATAACATTGACTTGTAAAACATATTTCAATAGATAGAACGCTTTTAATACATTTTAATGGCAGTTGTCGTAGCTGAATTTAACTTGTCAAAAAGGATTTACATTAAAAATACCTTTGTGTTGTTTTTGTTACTGATCAGTATTTTAACAACATGAAATGGATATTACGCTAACAGAAATACTTTTATGCTTTGACCTTCAAATATCAATTTAT
>NW_015694618.1:0-225 GCF_001515625.1 Sinocyclocheilus rhinocerous
TGGTCCAGGGTCACATATTGTTGTATCTTCGAGATCCATCTAATTTCAATTACGGAACTTTTCAAGACTGTATCATCATATTCACAGATTTCTGATTATACTATAAACTGGACAAAATCAACAATACTCCCAGTTAAAGTAAATTCATGGAATCCTCCATCCCAAGCCTTATTCTCATTGACTGTTAGAGATAATATTAAATATCTGGGTGTAATTATTTCTTCA
>NW_015694619.1:0-225 GCF_001515625.1 Sinocyclocheilus rhinocerous
TTTTCCAAGGTAGTGATCTGTTTCCCAGAGCTCACCGCTCTCTCCTGCTCGCTCCACTTCACCGGTCAGGTGCTGCTCCACAAACCTTTCCCTCACGCCCTTAATTCTCTCTCTCTATCTCCCTGTGAAGGTCCACAGCATACTGTATGATACACATGCTGGAATAAAGAGAGATATCTGAACATCCACATTCACTGACTTATTGTACCACAGTAAATGCGGCCT
>NW_015694620.1:0-225 GCF_001515625.1 Sinocyclocheilus rhinocerous
GTATTAAAAAGTATTTAAGACTTGAATGCACATCTCAGGCAAATCTGGGGCAGCTAAACCGAACAGCCTCAGGTACCAGTCAAATATCAACTGTGTTTGTCACACACAAACACACACACACACACACTGGTTTACTATCCGTTTGGGAACTCTCCATAGGCGTAATGGTTTTTATACTGCACAAACGGTATATTCTATCGCCCTACACCTAAACCTGCCCTTCAC
>NW_015694621.1:0-225 GCF_001515625.1 Sinocyclocheilus rhinocerous
TATACATAAATATATTTCATTATATCACACTTCAAAATGTGTCTATACAGTATTTTAGTTTTATTAGTTTTAGTTAGTTTAGTTTAAGGGAAATGTTGCTTTGGCAGCTAGCTGAAAAAAATATTATTTTTATAATTTATTTTATTTAATTTCAGGTAACTGATATTTTTATGATTTTAGTTTTATTTTTACTACGTATAATAACTCTGATACAGTGGGGTCCAA
>NW_015694622.1:0-225 GCF_001515625.1 Sinocyclocheilus rhinocerous
ATTTTCTAACACCACCACAAGACCAAACGTTCGCTTTGAGAGTGACAGTGATGATGAAGATATGGTCAAACAAACAAGGACATTGCCTCCAGCCCCAAAGATAAAAGGACCAAACTTTGATATACAGTCTGCAATAAAGAGAAGGGTTCAAAAGCCTGAACCTCACAAGCAGATGACAAACCCGGAACCCAGACGGTCTGTGACAAGTCCTGAGCCCAGATGGTC
>NW_015694623.1:0-225 GCF_001515625.1 Sinocyclocheilus rhinocerous
ATCTTCTTTAATAAAACGTTATAAATAATCAAAAGCTTAGTTATTGAAAATTATTAATGCAACATTTTTATTTAACGATTTTTAGCATTTTAATGAGTTCAAAAAATTTTTTTTATTAAAAACTTATTAAGACGCGGAAGGCCCTTGTTGCATTAATAATTAATTATTAATTAATAACTAACCTGGGAGAGAGGGGTTACATTGGTGCCGTGACCCGGATGGGAG
>NW_015694624.1:0-225 GCF_001515625.1 Sinocyclocheilus rhinocerous
CTCAGCCAATACTTAGACCTGTGTGAGTGTAGAGTGTAACATTTTAACCAAAGACTACAGACCTTGGGACCTTTTAGACTAAGGGACTTTGTCTAGAACTAGTGATGGGAGAGACAAAGCTGCCCGAGGGTTTGAATCAAATGAATGAATTGTTCCACAAATGATTCACTGTTTTGAAGTGCTCGGTGCTGATAACCCCTGCTGGTCAGAACAGTGTAAGTGCAG
>NW_015694625.1:0-225 GCF_001515625.1 Sinocyclocheilus rhinocerous
ACCAAATCTCCAGGTTCTCTTATGAGAACCAGGCTGAAAAACTTAAGTGCATCCCTGTATGTATGTATGTATGTGTATATATAAATATATTAATACATTAAAATCATCATATATGAATAGCATTGAATCAATCAAGCAACAACAGGTTTATGAGAACACAAATTCTAGAATTTACATGCAGACAGTACGTTTGATTTAATGATTTACAAACTTTATCCTGCTTCA
>NW_015694626.1:0-225 GCF_001515625.1 Sinocyclocheilus rhinocerous
ACACCTCACCGCTGTCACACTGTCCTCATACATATCCTGCACCACTCTCACATACTTCTCTGCCACACCCGACTTCCTCATACAGTACCACAGCTCTTCTCTTGGCACCCTGTCATAAGCTTTCTCAAAATTCACAAACAAGCAATGTAACTCTTTCTGGCCTTCTCTATACTTCTCCAGCAACACTCTCAAAGCAAACATTGCATCCGTGGTGCTCTTTCCTGG
>NW_015694627.1:0-225 GCF_001515625.1 Sinocyclocheilus rhinocerous
ACAGTGAATTTATAACAGCTATAAATAACTGTTATAAATTTACTGTAAACCACGGCTTCTTGGGGCTTATCGCTTTATCATGGCTTGTTGGTTTAGGTCATGTCTTCTAATTCTTTACCGAAGACTTTTTAAAAATCTCTATGTGGTAAAAATGAGTGGAAAAAAATACATCCAAAATCAAGTCTGCTGAAAAGAGAATGGGCACTTTTGCACTTTATTGTATTA
>NW_015694628.1:0-225 GCF_001515625.1 Sinocyclocheilus rhinocerous
TTTTTTTAGAATAACTCACAAACTTATAGAGTCTTTTAAAATTATGACAGGCCAAACAATGGCTGCATGGGAAAACCCCACTGGACCTTTGATTATTTTTTATTTTTTCAGCGATAGCCGTAAGGGCATGTACCAAATAAATGTCTTCCTCTAGAATACACTAACAGAGGTCCATCATTAAACAATTCTTAACTTTTTTTTTGTCTGTATTTAAAATATGCCAAT
>NW_015694629.1:0-225 GCF_001515625.1 Sinocyclocheilus rhinocerous
ACCACGCCTTAAGGTATGGCCATAAATATCTCTGATAAATATTGGTTTGATAAATGTTTACATTTTAAGGGTAAAGATAACGTATTACAGGTAACGATAATACCTTACAAAATAATGAATATTTGTTTTCATATTGAATGTTTGAAGTATATTATTCTATATTAAAATGGGGAATTCTCGCGAAGGCTGTAATTTTATAAATAACCACCAGAGGGCATCCAAGCT
>NW_015694630.1:0-225 GCF_001515625.1 Sinocyclocheilus rhinocerous
ACCTCCTAAAGAACCGGGGTTGGCCGGAGTGTAATAAACTTTTTTCATGAGCTCAGACATGTCTACGTTTCAACCCTCCACAAAAGAATAACACGTACAAGCATCACGTTTCGGTCTTTTATTAAAAAAATATATATAGAGAGATAGTGACAGGAATAGTTTTTTCAAATTGGTTATATAATGACAAGAATAGTTTTTCAAATTGGACACATAATGACAAGAATA
>NW_015694631.1:0-225 GCF_001515625.1 Sinocyclocheilus rhinocerous
ACCTTATTTTGACACTGTCCACATTTTCACCAATGTCCGTCTATTTATTACCGCCAATGCGTGCATTCTCGTTCAAACTCACATGTCGGGATGATAAGACTGCCTGAAGGGCGAGCGTAAAGTTGACGAAATTGTCGAGCGCTTGTGAGAAGTTTTCAGCGCGCTGTGACACGCACACATATCCAAAGCGCACGCATACAGACAGCCGCATCGACAGCGCGCTAA
>NW_015694632.1:0-225 GCF_001515625.1 Sinocyclocheilus rhinocerous
ACACACACACACACACACACTACATGTGCGCGCACACACACACACTCACTACACGTGCACACACAGACACACACACACACATGCACTCACACACACTCACACACACACACTCACACTACACACTCACACTACATGTGCGCACACACACACTCTCACACACACATGCACTCACTACACACTCACATTAGTCAAGTCACCTTTATTTATATAGCGCTTTTAACAATA
>NW_015694633.1:0-225 GCF_001515625.1 Sinocyclocheilus rhinocerous
ACCTGCAGCGCTTCTGCGAGCGGAGAAAAACATCATAAAGCTAGGTTACAGGCCTATAGCAATATAATAAATTAAGAAAACGAAAGAAACAGGTAACAAGTAGCCTAGTATTCAGAGTTTCAGTTTATTTTTGTGCCGCGCGAAAGGAAACCAGACGGCAGAAAACGGCATCTTATTTTTCAAAAGCACAAAGATTTGTTTTTATTGTGAATGTACACAAATAAA
>NW_015694634.1:0-225 GCF_001515625.1 Sinocyclocheilus rhinocerous
TGATAGGTTTTTATTGTTGGGTTTTTTCACACAGGAGGGGGCTACACTAACCCAGAGAGGCTGTGGACAGATGCAGTGACAGTGGGGAGTGAGGAAAGTTAAAGATTCACCACACATCTGTTACTCTGCCACAGAGCGGACTCTCAGGCACCTACCCCCGCTGTCTGCCGGCTTGCCCGTCTGCCTGGGTATGTCTGTCTGTCTGTCTGTCTTCCTGCCTGCTCC
>NW_015694635.1:0-225 GCF_001515625.1 Sinocyclocheilus rhinocerous
TCCACCGGGGGGACCCCCGTATACCCCCTAGCTGCACCACCGTCGTGAGTGGTGAGGGAGGAGGAGTTAGCAGGTCAGTTTCTGGCAGAAAAAGGTGCCTTCCACGACCTGGTAAGCCCCTCATGCACCTCCAGGAAGAATGGCACCGGGGTGGGGTGCTGAGAACCAGAAGAACCAATTGTCCAACCTTGAGGGCTCGGGACACGGTGGAGGTCTCCACTCGAG
>NW_015694636.1:0-225 GCF_001515625.1 Sinocyclocheilus rhinocerous
ACTATATTGATAACTAATTTCAAAGTGTTAGAAACAAGACTGCAGTTCAGCACTGAACAAAAAGACAAGCCCAAAATCATTTGTTGAAAAACACAAGCATAAACCAATAGAACAGAACTTAATTCTAAACTTCCCAGTAGCTATAGTAAACTTTACTATACTACATCTCACAGTAGGGATGCTGTGGTAATACCACGATAGAGGCAGTGGACTTACTTAACTGTT
>NW_015694637.1:0-225 GCF_001515625.1 Sinocyclocheilus rhinocerous
CTACAGAAACCTATACAACTACTTAGTTATAGCTTTTGGCTATTACTATGAAGTATGCCACCTCATGCTTGCTATTATTTTTGTCTAGCTTGTAATTCAACAAAAGAACATTTAACAACAAGTTTTTACTCTAAACTCATTTCATAATGTCAGTTGAGAGTCTGAAATAACTCCCTTTTCTGATCTGATGTGGCTTCTTATTGCAGAATGAGGTTGAAAATGACA
>NW_015694638.1:0-225 GCF_001515625.1 Sinocyclocheilus rhinocerous
ACCTGGCAACCATGTGCACGCGCTCTCTCTCCACTAAGGATAAACACGGTTGCTTTCTGAAGACACCGGTAAGCTTGCAGGTTAGCGATCTCCACTTCAATATTCTATTCTCAGAAATTGTGTTAATTTGTGCAATGATAACCTCCCAGCAATGTAAAGATTTTTTAAATATATTAGTAAGAGTACATTACAATATAAATTTATTAGAACGAGTAGACCTACATT
>NW_015694639.1:0-225 GCF_001515625.1 Sinocyclocheilus rhinocerous
ACTCTCAACCTCAAAAATGTCATTTATAAATATCACCTCATTACATGCAGCGTCGGGAGCCCCTCGAGAGTGTTCTTGTAGTCTCTGCAGCGGAAGATCAGCTAAGCATGCAACATCTTAAATCATTATTAGTGTTACTACTACATATGTTAGAGTTAGTGATTTGAACAAACCCCCCAACATAAAGTATTAAACTTTGATCTGAACTTATTCCACAACTTTTCC
>NW_015694640.1:0-225 GCF_001515625.1 Sinocyclocheilus rhinocerous
ACATTTCTGCATTTGACATTGAGAGAATAGGTCGTAATTTATATAGATATATATTTGAAATGGAAAAATGTGCAGTTTTACAAATACTAGAAACATGGCTTTCAAAGGAAAGATATTCTAATAACAAAGAATTGACAGAGCAGCCATCAAGTCTTAGAGAGTGTTCTATGTCACTACATTCAGAGTTTTTAGGTCCGATAATTAACACCTCTGTTTTTTCAGAAT
>NW_015694641.1:0-225 GCF_001515625.1 Sinocyclocheilus rhinocerous
TATAATTTAAACTTTGATTTAATGTAGAGTATTTATATTTGAATGTAAATGAGTTAAAGTTTAAATCAAGTGTCATCTTTTAAAGGTTACTAATAAAGCAATAAGCCCCAAGCCCCTCCGCTTCGCGTCGTGCCTAACAACGCCCCTTATAGGGCTGCAACAACTAATCGATAAAATCGATATGAAAATAATCGACAACGATTCTCATTATCGATTAGTCGGGTC
>NW_015694642.1:0-225 GCF_001515625.1 Sinocyclocheilus rhinocerous
ACTTAAGACTGTTGTTCAATTTGCTGGTCAAGAAAAACATTTCTTATTATCATCAATGTTGATACAGTTGTGCTGCTTAATATTTTGTGCAAACTGTGATATTTTTTTCTTTTTCAGGATTTTGTTGAATATAATTTTTTTGTTTGTTTTTTGTTTTGTTTTGTTTGTAATAGAAATTTGATTATGTGCATCCTTGCTAAATAAAAGTTACAAATCTTACTTGTG
>NW_015694643.1:0-225 GCF_001515625.1 Sinocyclocheilus rhinocerous
TGAGATGAGTGATCTTTTGCACATTTCCCCTCTTTTTTGTTACGTTAAATAAAGTGAAAATTAAATGAAAAGTGTAAATTGTTTTGTTAGGTGCGAAGTTATTGTAGGCTAAACATCAAGGTACTTTATCCTTAACTTGGAGTTGCTATGCGTCTGAACGAGAGAGAAGTGCTCCGGGGCGCACACATGGAAAAATTTCAGGGACGAATAATTTATACAAATTCA
>NW_015694644.1:0-225 GCF_001515625.1 Sinocyclocheilus rhinocerous
AATTGTTCATATACAACCACTGATCCATTGCCAACGCTCTTCTGGTACCAGCAAAAAGTAAATGGATTCCCAAAGTACATGCTGTCTACTTATGGAAATAATGAGGAAGAGTTCAAGAAGAGATTTAATGCACGTCTAAACACAATAACAAAATCAGCTCCTCTGACAATCCAGGATGTGCATGTGTCTGACTCTGCTGTGTACTACTGTGCTCTGAGGCCCACA
>NW_015694645.1:0-225 GCF_001515625.1 Sinocyclocheilus rhinocerous
CGCAACAATTCTGCTATGGCTTTAAAGGTAATGTTTTCTGCAAAACTGAGCAAAAACACATAATATTGGGTTTATAATATAACACAATATTAATGTATTTACTGAACTATTGCATAAAATCACATTTAAACAGGGTTTGTACAGAAACTGCTAAATGAAATTCCAGGACTTTCAAGGACTTTTCAAGCACCATTTTTTGGTTTTCAAGGACTAAAATCAGAGATC
>NW_015694646.1:0-225 GCF_001515625.1 Sinocyclocheilus rhinocerous
ACTGTATTCATTTTTTATTTATAATTTATTTAACCAGGAAACAAAAACAAAATAACAAAATAAATAACCAGTGCAGGACACTTATGTAATCACAAAAATGACTATTAATTACATTACAATATTTAGCCACTACAAACAAAGGGATCTATTTTTACCCTTTACAAGGATAAATCCTATACGTTCCCTATACAAAAAAAAGAAATACATTTAAAATATTAAATATTA
>NW_015694647.1:0-225 GCF_001515625.1 Sinocyclocheilus rhinocerous
AATATATGGGCTAATTTTCATTTTTGGGTGAACTAACCCTTTAACCCTCTGATGCATCGTGGTCACTACAGTGGACAGCTAATTGGAAGCCATTTTGAACCATTTAAGATGTAGCATCATGTCCCAATCACCAACTGGCAAACCCCCAAAGTGTTGTCTACGATTCCATTGAATTGTTGCCTTTTTATCTATTTTTTTGTTTTGAGATATTGCATAATATATTCA
>NW_015694648.1:0-225 GCF_001515625.1 Sinocyclocheilus rhinocerous
TTGGGTTTTTTACGATACCGGTGCCAAATCGATACTTTTAAAACGATACCGGTGCCTGAACCGATACTTAAAAATAAATAAATAATTACCCAAAATAGGATGGATTGGCCATTATTGAGCACTATAAACTAGAGCCTGACCGATATGGGGTTTTTGGGGCCGATACCGATATTAGGGAGTTAAAAAATGCCGATATCGATATATCGGCCGATATTCTTTGTGTAT
>NW_015694649.1:0-225 GCF_001515625.1 Sinocyclocheilus rhinocerous
GTATGAGAGCTCCTGACAGGCCTGCCTGGCTGACTGGCTGGCCTGTCACAGGGAGTCTGTGTTCTTGAGCTCCATGCAATGAGCTAAGCAGATAACATGAAAAGACCTATAAACGTGCAGCCAGAAGTCAAAGCCTATTATCTGGAAATTCAAATGCAGTGGTGAGGAGGAGGAAGAGCTGCTGGAAGGGGGGCGAGGAGGGCTGCAGGCCTCGTTCTCACCGAC
>NW_015694650.1:0-225 GCF_001515625.1 Sinocyclocheilus rhinocerous
GCCAGTGGCTGCTTCTTTTAGCAACAGTGGCAAGCTCCCTGACTAACCTCCACTGGACCTGTCCTCTGATGCCCAACTCCTTCAGCAGCCTTATAGCGGAACTAGCCACAAAACCCCTGCAGCCCACTTTCACTGTCCAGCCCCGCTCCTCTGCCTCAGCTACCAAGTTGGCATATCACCGCTTCTTCCATTCAAAGGCCTCGTTAATGGCCTCTTCCCAAGGGA
>NW_015694651.1:0-225 GCF_001515625.1 Sinocyclocheilus rhinocerous
TGCCAGGTTGCTATTAAAATCTTTGGATTTGCACGAACACCTCCAGTCATGAATCAACAAAAATGAAGAAGGAAAATCTCCAGCACATGACTGGTAATGGACGCAGGCTACGTGACTCACATTCAGATCTTAGGAATGTTAGGAGACTAGGGGATTTCACTTAAATAAGTTTCTATCTAAAATTAGGACCTGCACTTACAGTATAAACAAAACTAGATTTTTAAG
>NW_015694652.1:0-225 GCF_001515625.1 Sinocyclocheilus rhinocerous
TGCCTGGAAAACAAACTGCCTCCAGAACGACGAATCTCCCTCCTGCGCCTCGACTCCCAGCATCCTTCATCAACGACTAGAGTTGTACCGGCTTGACAGAAATTTAATTCGAGGCAGCTCTTGAAAATAATTATTGTATTTTGAAAGGAGTAATCATTGGTCAGGACATGATTGAATACGTCCATGCCTATTGACTTTTGCCATGATTAATAGGTTTGTTTAGTC
>NW_015694653.1:0-225 GCF_001515625.1 Sinocyclocheilus rhinocerous
ATAAAAAACATCAACTATCAATATTTACCGTGGCAGTAAAAAGTATGTGAACCTTTAACTTGCATTTCTGCAGAGATTACTCATAAAATGTGATCTGATCTTTAAGTCACAACAACAGACAAACAGGCTGTTTAAACAAATAACAGAAAAATGAAATGTTTTCATGTCTTAATTGAACACATAGGGCTGGATGATATGGCCAAAATTTATATCACGATATATTTC
>NW_015694654.1:0-225 GCF_001515625.1 Sinocyclocheilus rhinocerous
ACTGCTTTTGTGCTGCAGGGTCACATATTGTCAAAAAATCACTCAAAAACATTTGAAGACAAAGTGTCTTCTCATCAAGGCTGCTAGTACAGGTTCTTTTGTAACTTATTTCAAAAAGTGATACATGTAATGACTCTAGAATATATGACAGTTTCACTTTTTGAAACAAGTTGCAAAAATGTAACTTTTTCACGATATTCTAATTTTTTGAGATGCACCTGTATA
>NW_015694655.1:0-225 GCF_001515625.1 Sinocyclocheilus rhinocerous
ACAATAATCCACAAACAATCCACACCACTCCAGTCCATCAGTTAACATCTTGTGAAGTGAGAAGCTGTGTGTTTGTAACAAACAAATCCATCATTAAGATGTTTTTAACTTCAAAAAGTTGCTTCTGGCTCTATCCTTAATATTACTTTCTCCAGTGAAAAAGTCGTCCCGTCTTAACCAGGAGTGAAATATGAACAGATTAAGCACCGTTTACATTTGAAAACA
>NW_015694656.1:0-225 GCF_001515625.1 Sinocyclocheilus rhinocerous
ATAAAAAATAAACTTTTTTTTTATTACACCGACAACACTTACTCTCTCTCGCTCGCTCACTCTCTCTGTCTCTCTTTGTCCAGTAACTACTCAGTAATGACGCAACGTCTGTTACTAGTTCTGAAGGGACTGTTTAGTTAGTAACATAGTCTTCAGAGTCTTTGTAGCATGTAAATACTAGACGTCTAGTCCAGAGCTTCTGGTCTGTGTCAGTGAGGTAACGCT
>NW_015694657.1:0-225 GCF_001515625.1 Sinocyclocheilus rhinocerous
GACTGGCGAAAGTCCACTTTTTTCTTGTGGTTAAAATGGAGCTCTTCAGTTTGTAAGTGCTTCACTAATCCACAACAACCCGACCGGTTTACTCATTTCAGTTCAATTACAGATAAAGTAAAATAAATAAATGATAATATCGTAAAAATGGTATGTTGAAATGGTGGTTAAAGGAGCGCAGAAGTAAAAACTCACCCATTTCTGAAGCTGCTGCTGAAGTCTACG
>NW_015694658.1:0-225 GCF_001515625.1 Sinocyclocheilus rhinocerous
AGTTTAGACTCACTCAGACACACACTCAAACACACACTCAGACTCGCAGACACACTCAGACTCAAACTTGGACACAAAATTAAGAATCACACAAACAGTTTAGACACACCCACATTCAGACTCACTCACACTCAAGACTCATATACACACACTCACACACACACACACACTCAGACTCATACACACACACACACACACACTCAGACTCATACATACACACACACA
>NW_015694659.1:0-225 GCF_001515625.1 Sinocyclocheilus rhinocerous
ATAATTTTCTCTAATCCCTGAATTTTAATTGTAAACATAATTTGAGTAGTTATACTCTGCATCTACATTTTCTTTTACTTCATTTCTTTCTTCACTCCACAGTTTCAGCTTCATGCCTCGCCTTCTCTTATGCTCTCACTTTCCTTTCTTCCATATTCTGAACGTCAATTCTACATAAGAAAAAAAAAAACTTTGCTACGTGTACTGCGTTTGGCTAACTGAAAC
>NW_015694660.1:0-225 GCF_001515625.1 Sinocyclocheilus rhinocerous
ACTGTCCCTGTTTTGATTTCAGCAAATCAGTTCGAGCGAACATGTGATTAATATTCATTAACCCAGCAGCTCATCAATCCTTAACGTGTTGTCTATTGTTAGTATAGTAGTAGAATTCGTAGTAGTATTATCTTTTAATAATAATTACTATTATCTATTTTTTTACAGAAACCCTGAATCACCAACAATATCTTAAGCATCACTGCCAGTCAGTTCATAAGTTCA
>NW_015694661.1:0-225 GCF_001515625.1 Sinocyclocheilus rhinocerous
ATAATTATAATGCATTATACCCTTTAATAACCCTTTATAATGCATAATACAAAGAGGCTTTAAGTAAAGTGTTACCTAATATTTTAAGTCATTATTATCTAATTAAAATTGGCAAAAAATAAAGGCAGTACAAGAATTACTATGATGTTTAATTTTTGCATGCATATCTCTCTTATTCACTGTCTCTGTTCAGTTCAGAGCAGTTGTTCAGATTCATCTTCTGTG
>NW_015694662.1:0-225 GCF_001515625.1 Sinocyclocheilus rhinocerous
ATAAGCATATTATTTTACTTTTAGAGGTAAATAAATAAACACCAACAAATTCATAAATTGATAGTTTTTATTTTATTGAAGATAGTGATATAACATTTATTTAAACAAAATAATAATTGGGATCACACCTCAGACCTTTGTGCCCAAATTTGCCCACAAAGGACCAATTGAGGGCTGCTGTACGAAGGCCGCTTGAGGGTTAATAGTAGCAATATAGCAATAATA
>NW_015694663.1:0-225 GCF_001515625.1 Sinocyclocheilus rhinocerous
GACATTAATTTTTTTTGTTATAATTTTAGCTCTTTTAAATGAAATTATGAATTATAAACTTTTAATATTATTATTGTTATTATTATTATTATTATTATGAATGAAGAGAAACCTTAAACCTTAATAGTTTTGCATAATCTGTTATTATTATTTCTTTGTATTTTTTGTTCTTTATATTTCTTTATTCCTTTATATTCATATAAATATTACAAAAGGCACAAGTAA
>NW_015694664.1:0-225 GCF_001515625.1 Sinocyclocheilus rhinocerous
ACTGCTGTGAACTGACCACCACACAGAATATGAAGAATATAAAACGTTTTTAGGAGTCAGCTGTCCACTGTAGTCCTTAAATTATCAGCACAGTAACACTCAGTCAAATTATTGTTATTGATAAAATCCCAGAAAATATAGAGATATAATTTTTTTGTCAATATCGCACACCCCTAGCTCCCAGCCGTTTGGTGCAACTGGCAGAGCTGAATGTAAAATTTAACA
>NW_015694665.1:0-225 GCF_001515625.1 Sinocyclocheilus rhinocerous
ATAAGTCCACCTTCATTAATGTGGCTAACGAAACTTGTAAATTACCGTACATGTGGGACTAGTTTGATCTTACAGTATTTTCCCTTAGCTAACACACACATGTATGGTTCATTCAAATTCAAAATATGACCATTTAGTAAAACAGAGTTCAGATTTTATTCATTATAAAAGGGATATTCAGACAGCATGTGGGGCATAATGTTGAGATTACCACAAAAAAGCAAA
>NW_015694666.1:0-225 GCF_001515625.1 Sinocyclocheilus rhinocerous
GTAACCCACATTCTTCAAAATATCTTCTTTTATGTTCAGAAGAAAGAAATCCATACAATTTTTAAATATAATATAATGTGCAATGCCTCTAAAAAGTATTTGACATGTAAAAACACTTAAAAATTAGTTTTACAATAACCATATGGCAACAAATGATGCTAGACCTTTTCTCAGAACTCACTTTTCTGCTTATTCAATAATTTGTAATCTACGGAGCCCCGCACA
>NW_015694667.1:0-225 GCF_001515625.1 Sinocyclocheilus rhinocerous
ATAAGTTTCTTATTTACTACCTCCAGTCACATGACAGGTTATATATATAAAAAATAAAAATTATAAAGGCTGGGAATGAGATATTTGTTTTGTCTCTGCTTGAATGTGATGAGAAGTTAATGAGAAATAATATAAACCAAAATATTGATAATTTGAGTTAAAATCAGGGTGCAGGAAACACTGTCCAGATTTTAAATGGTGTAATGGTGCGGTGTGTGTTTGTGT
>NW_015694668.1:0-225 GCF_001515625.1 Sinocyclocheilus rhinocerous
TAATAATAATAAATACATTTAAAACAATTTATATTTAAATTACATGTGTTTGTGTACACTTGAATAAAACTTCCAAAAATAAATTAATAAATAATAAAAAAAATGTATTTACTACTACACAGATATTTGTGTAAATACATACTAAGCATTCATTTTTTATTTCTTTTATGTCTTTTCATGTCTGTCTCATATATAAATATATAGTTTATTAATGTAAATATACAC
>NW_015694669.1:0-225 GCF_001515625.1 Sinocyclocheilus rhinocerous
TCACGAATCGGTCGCTGCTAACGGGTAATTCAGCTATAACACGCAAAGGTAGTTGAGTAAATTAAATATCTTACCTCCAATTAAATTTTTTTTTTAAGTTCTGAATAGTTTAAACTATATCTTTATGTCTAACTATATCCTCCTGAGAACCAGAAAAAAAAAGTTTGTGATTTTTTTATGTTATTTCATTAAATATAGATTGGAGCATAAGAAACAAATGGAGAA
>NW_015694670.1:0-225 GCF_001515625.1 Sinocyclocheilus rhinocerous
ACTCACACGAGGAAAGAAAAGTGATTTCATGAAACACTACAAAAACAAAAACAAAAATCTAGGATTGCTGAAATCTCTCAGATGGTGCATCGAAACACTTTGTGGATGTTTTTGTTACTGTACAGACCACATGCATATTTAAAGAGGCCTTTTATGATTGGTTCTTTGCTGTGAAACCATGTTTGAGCACCGTGATGTTTTACTGGCAGCGTCATTCGAGGTTTG
>NW_015694671.1:0-225 GCF_001515625.1 Sinocyclocheilus rhinocerous
ATAATTTTGAACATTTTGAAAATTTGCATTCATTTCCAAAACACCAAGTCTCATGTGTCTATTTGTCACGGCTGTAATACAAAGCTTCAAAAGAACGAGGGAGTTACTTTCTGCGAGCAAAAATTAAATATAGCCTAAGTTATATATCTGCTGCAGCACGTCAGTCACACTTATCAGGAAAGTAAAGTCAAGTCAAGTCAAGTTTATTTGTACAGCGCTTTTCAC
>NW_015694672.1:0-225 GCF_001515625.1 Sinocyclocheilus rhinocerous
ATATATAATTACAGAATTGTCACAACTTTGTAAATTTATTAAAACTAATACAAAATAAATAAATAAAAACTCTGAAATAAGTTCATTGAATAAGTATTCATACACTTAACTCAGTACATAGCTGAAGCAACTTTACAGCCTCAAGTCTTTTTAGGTATGATGCAACAAGCTTTGCACATAAGCATTTGGCAATTATCTGCCATTCTTCTCCTCACCTCTTCACCT
>NW_015694673.1:0-223 GCF_001515625.1 Sinocyclocheilus rhinocerous
CACACACACACACACACACACACACACACACACACACAGACAGACGGTGGGATGTTGAAACGGCTGGTAAAAACATCAGCCCTGAACTTTCCCTCCGGAACGGATCCAGGATCAATTTTCATAAATTGCCCTGAAGCCACACACACTCATATACTCATATATTCACCCTAAAACTCAGACAGGAAGTGTGTGTGTGTGTGTGTGTGTGTGAACCTCAGAGAAA
>NW_015694674.1:0-225 GCF_001515625.1 Sinocyclocheilus rhinocerous
TCAGATTAGTTTTAGGTTAAGTGCAGTTGAAATGCTAATTGTTGTCCTCATTGCTCTTTCAGTACGCCGAGGTGGAGAACTATTCAACTGAATATTGAATATTTGAATGAAATTTAATATTTCCACCATTACTGGTCAGTGAACAAAAAACAGTTTAGGAGTTAGTTATGCATTAAACACCATTGTCAGATTCGTTGGAATTCCTTTATCAAGTATGATGTAAAG
>NW_015694675.1:0-225 GCF_001515625.1 Sinocyclocheilus rhinocerous
ATATGACATTTTTGTTAAAATCATAATGTAATGTGTTGTATAAAATTCAATTTCTGTAATTTTTTTTTATAAAAGCAGTGTGGTATTCAATGAAAATAAAATGAATGAATTAAATAAGAGACAGAAACAGACAAAAGGTAAAATACAATCAAAACATGGCCACTAAAAGGTCATCTGTTATGCAGGATCAAGGGTGAGTCCATATCAACATTGTCCATTCACTCC
>NW_015694676.1:0-225 GCF_001515625.1 Sinocyclocheilus rhinocerous
ATATTGCTTGCATCTGAATTATAAATATTACATAATAAAGCAACAATCTCTTACATAAACAAAGGAAACATATAAATATATTTATCTATTTAATAGGTACTAGTATCTAATGAATGTGTACTAGTATATAATAAATAAGTACTAGTATATATTTTAAAAAGTTACTAGTCACAACTGGAATAAATACAGTCAAAACGGAATAGTTGATATCTGGATGACAGATCC
>NW_015694677.1:0-225 GCF_001515625.1 Sinocyclocheilus rhinocerous
ATGTCAGTAATGAACAATACTGCACAAATTATAGCGATCACGAAGGTCCTTATTCTGTCCCAAACGCGTACAGTAAAGTGGATATACAGTAACACCCCATCAGTTATATTCAGTTCTATACTGCCACCTGTTGGTGCAGTTGTGTAACTTGGAGAACAACTTTTGTTATGCCGAGATCATGAGAAAATTAAGTCGTGATCACGAGAAAACAACTTTCGTTATGTC
>NW_015694678.1:0-225 GCF_001515625.1 Sinocyclocheilus rhinocerous
ATAGAAATGCAAAAATTAGCCTTTTTTAAAACAAATTGTAAAAATGTAGCATTTTTTAATGTATGAAATTTAGTAAATTAATTTTAAATAAATACATGACATGAATACTTTTCATAAATAAATAAATTTTTTATATATTTTTAAAGATATATTACGTATAAAGATATACATATATTTAATAAATGAATACATACTAAAATACAATAAATATATATTTAATAAACA
>NW_015694679.1:0-225 GCF_001515625.1 Sinocyclocheilus rhinocerous
GACATATTTAAGACCGTAAATCAATATGGTGGCTAGTTATGATGTTCCTACGTTGGCTATGTTTTGTGAAAGACTAAATGCCGTTGTGCATAAAAATACCACAGCTCTCGTTACGTCACTTCCAGTTTTAGCGGTTTTTAGATGCGGAAGTAAAATTCTCTCACAAAAACGACTCCAGAAGGAGGCGGCTCCAAGATGGCGGCATGTTAAGATAACTTTTAGTAG
>NW_015694680.1:0-225 GCF_001515625.1 Sinocyclocheilus rhinocerous
ATAGATGAAGATAAGGTATGAAATGAGATGAGCTGAGATGAGAAGAGACGGTACGAGATCAGAGAAGGTACAAGGTGAGACAAGAAGAGAACGTAAGAGATGAGATGAGATGTGAGGGTATGAGAAGAGAAGGTACGAGATGAGAAGAGAGGTTAAGAGCTTAGTTGAGAAGGTGTGAGATGAAAAGAGAACAGAAGGTACAGGATGAAATGAGGCAAGAAGAGG
>NW_015694681.1:0-225 GCF_001515625.1 Sinocyclocheilus rhinocerous
ACCAATGGGAGTGAAGCCAGTGGAGAACCTGTGATCCGTCTCCTGTCAGAGAATTTCAACCAGTCACCGTATGTAGTTAAAATGAAACATTTTTAATATAAAACTTTAATAGAAATTGTGTGTTCTCTTTAGTTATCAAACTAAGCCCTGTCCAGTCTATAGTATTGTGGGAAATAGATGGATTTTCACGTCAGAAACACGTCTATGATGCCTTCAAATGCTGCC
>NW_015694682.1:0-225 GCF_001515625.1 Sinocyclocheilus rhinocerous
ATAGTTAAATGTGTGTATGTTATTAATGAATTCCAATCATTTGTAAATAGGGCGCGCATGCACGCTCATTCACAATTAGCATTCCCGGCCTATGAATTACAGTTACGCAAATTACTAGGAATGGTGTGGAAGCCTTTGGACTCAATTCTCAGGTTTGGCAGGTTATATTGCAAAAATGCATAAGAGACTAAACGGCTATATGCCTAACAATAAATGAATAAATTC
>NW_015694683.1:0-225 GCF_001515625.1 Sinocyclocheilus rhinocerous
ATAAGCGCATTCTCAGTAAGCATAAGAGACAAAAAAAACAAAAAAACATTATAGACCCAAAACTTTTGAACGGTAGTGCAAGTAATGACTTGACATTATTATCAAGGTGTATTATGTAGCAATGCATTAAATTCGGCACAAGAAGCATTACTATTAATTCTTCATATAAACAAACATTTAAATGCTGTAGTGGCACATTTGAATCCTAGCAAGTATCTGTGCTGC
>NW_015694684.1:0-225 GCF_001515625.1 Sinocyclocheilus rhinocerous
CCTTCTCCGTATCAGCCCAAAACCCTTCCATTCTTACTGAGTGTGCACTGTAAACAATTGCCAAGAATTTACAGGATTAAAGAGTATTATTTTACAGTAAATTACTGTAGTCAGAATTTACAGTGAAATCAATGCATGTTGGGTCATTTTCTTACAAATGACTGTATGACCAGTAGAATAATGCTAACATCACAGTAATTTACTGCTTTTGTTTTAAAAGGGTCA
>NW_015694685.1:0-225 GCF_001515625.1 Sinocyclocheilus rhinocerous
ACTGGTACTGAAGTCTAGAAAATAGTGGTCTTAGACATTGTATTACGTTGAATATCAAAGGTTTGTGTATCTGTTAATGAGTGATTTGTTGACACATCAATGTTTTTGTATTTGATGAGTAAAAATTGTAGATTTTATCTTGAGGTAAAAAGATCAAATGAGCCACTGGAATTGGCACAAAGGCCCAGAGTGTCTCCTAGTTTTATTACTTTCATACTAATGTTA
>NW_015694686.1:0-225 GCF_001515625.1 Sinocyclocheilus rhinocerous
ATCAATCAAATCAACAAGTGAGACAAGTGTGAGTTCTCACAATTTATTTTACGAAAATTAATAATTTTCCAAAAATAACTGGAGGCAGACTTATTTTTAACTCCATGTAGATCACAAACCTCTGAAATCGGTTTGTGAAAATAATTGTATTATTTAATATAAATAAATAATATAAATAATTGTAAACGTTATCGTGTTTTTATCCAGAAAAAACCGCAGCTCCCC
>NW_015694687.1:0-225 GCF_001515625.1 Sinocyclocheilus rhinocerous
ATCATGTCTTCACTCTAACATAAATTGTCTGGCTGGCTGAAATTGGAGATTGATTAGATTTCGGTGTTTATGATCTCAACCTTGATTGTTTACAAGTTATGCATTAAGGTAATATCCATCAGATTGTTGGGCTTGGTTGATAATCCACATATTTTATGCATGCATATTAAATTGAAGGAAGGAAGGGATTGAGGAAGGAAGGAAGGGAGGAAAGAAAGAAAGAAA
>NW_015694688.1:0-225 GCF_001515625.1 Sinocyclocheilus rhinocerous
GTATGCATAGGCTATTTACTTTTAATCTGTATCATCAAATAGGTTTATTATAATAAAACAATCATCATGAGTTCATGACAGAGCGTTTTATTTATTTTATACAAAATTGTGGTCATTCAAAGCTGATCTGTGTGGTTTTTAGAGTGTGTCACAATTTTTCATTCATATTTATGCCATGAAGTGTCACTCACCACGGAATGAATCTCATTATACAAATACACCAGT
>NW_015694689.1:0-225 GCF_001515625.1 Sinocyclocheilus rhinocerous
ATCACAACTTTGCTAGGTATTATATTTGCTCAATTACAATGCATTTTACAATACAAAATGCATCATTTAGTACTTTTTTTTCTGGAAAAAACATCTAAGTAGTTTTTTTTTAATGCAAAAAAAAAAATTTCACTTGAAAAATGCAATGTTATGAATTATGGAGCCAGAAGCAACCGGCTAAAGTTAAAATGTCTTAATGCTGGATTTGTTTCAGCTTTTGTCTTC
>NW_015694690.1:0-225 GCF_001515625.1 Sinocyclocheilus rhinocerous
ATCAGAATGACCCCTGGACCAACCAGGTTGGCATGTGCCAATGCTGAAGACATAAGATCAACCTTTGAATTGTTTTTCCCAGATAATATTAAACAGATTTTGATTGAAATGACCAATTTAGAGGGGAAACATGTGTTTGGTGCTACCTGGAAGAACCTGGACTGGACAGACTTACAGGCCTTTCTTGGTCTGTTGATTCTGGCAGGCGTGTATCGATCCCACCAT
>NW_015694691.1:0-225 GCF_001515625.1 Sinocyclocheilus rhinocerous
AAACTGCTATAGCAAATGCTGACCAAGTATTTGAAGATTGAGCAGTGAGCTCATTGGCTACTGATACGGCAGGAACCAATCAGATGTGACCTATATAGAATGGTGTGATTGGAAGCAGGTTGAGTTAAGGACCTATCAGCCAGCGTTATCTAGTGTTTCATGACAGAACTTTGTATTTGGGTGTCATTAAACATTGGAATTCAGATGTAAGATGCTAACGGAATG
>NW_015694692.1:0-225 GCF_001515625.1 Sinocyclocheilus rhinocerous
ATCAGCTCCTCAGTCAGTGATAGGAACTCGCTGACAATGAATGCTACCTAAGAAGGTGCATCTGTGTTGCGCTGTTCAGTATCTACGTAAAGCAAACACAGAGGGTCAACAGAACAAGTAATGGAGGTCATGAAATTGTTTTATCATAGCTGATGAATGTAGTAACCAGGTGCTCAAAAAAGTCCTACTGAATCCAGTGTTTGAAGTTTTGCCACTATGGCTACA
>NW_015694693.1:0-225 GCF_001515625.1 Sinocyclocheilus rhinocerous
AAACTGCTATAGCAAATGCTGACCAAGTATTTGAAGATTGAGCAGCGAGCTCATTGGCTACTGATACGGCAGGAACCAATCAGATGTGCCCTATATAGAATGGTGTGATTGGAAGCAGGTTGAGTTAAGGACCTATCAGCCAGCGTTATCTAGTGTTTCATGACAGAACTTTGTATTTGTGTGTCATTAAACATTGGAATTCAGATGTAAGATGCTAACGGAATG
>NW_015694694.1:0-225 GCF_001515625.1 Sinocyclocheilus rhinocerous
TAGAACAAATTTAGGACAGTTTATACGCAACATTTTATAAATGAGACCCCTGATGTTTTCCTTGAACTTATCCAGCAGCCACTTAGTACATGCTTTAGTCATTGTGATGGTAGTTATATCATCCATGTATGGCCTGATTGGAGGGAGCCACAACCCATTTTCCAAACTTTCCCCTCCAACCATCCATGCCTGAATTATGATCTCCATTGCTATAGTGAATGCCAG
>NW_015694695.1:0-225 GCF_001515625.1 Sinocyclocheilus rhinocerous
CTGTCAACTGTTGAATGAATGAGTGTCACGTCCCGCTTGTTTACTCCGAACCGGAAGATGCTCCCACTTTTGACACTAGGCCTCATGGGGCGTAGGAAACTTGTGGATAGAGCATGTGGCCTATAGCACTACAGTAAAATCCCAGGACACCCCTAGTCCGAATGTTCACTGCTATTTATTACTCAGCATTGTCTGGCATGAATATCCATTCATTCATAAAGAGAC
>NW_015694696.1:0-225 GCF_001515625.1 Sinocyclocheilus rhinocerous
ATCCCTTTTGTACAATGTATAAGTCTGTGGTAGTGCAATGGCCTCCATACGAGATGCTGGCTGGCAGGCATCCTTTCACTTCAATTGCATCGCCCCCAAAACTAACTAGACTGAGTTTCGGTGGTGAAAGGGGTGCTTGACTGAAGGATCCAGCGTAAATGGACATCGGCAATATGGACACTGCTGATCCCGTGTCTACCATTAACTGAATGTCCCGTGTTTGTC
>NW_015694697.1:0-225 GCF_001515625.1 Sinocyclocheilus rhinocerous
ATCCTCTGGTGTCTGGAGAGCGTCCGGCCCCGAGTCAGAACCAGCCCGCCGTCAAGTCCGCCGGCCGTTCCTCAGTCAAGCCCGCCGACCACGGCTCTCTCCAGCCCGCCGGCCATTCCAAAGTCAAGCCCGCCGGCTGCGGCGATGTCAAGCCCACTGGCTGCGCCATTCACCTCTAATCAAAGGAGGAGGATGAGGAGAAAAAGACTGTTCTCCGCCCTCATC
>NW_015694698.1:0-225 GCF_001515625.1 Sinocyclocheilus rhinocerous
ATCCCTTGCCTCCGCCTCCAGCCTCTGAGTCCCAGACTCCACCTCAGCCCGTCGACCCTGCGGCTCCACCATGGCTCCTAGCTCCCTACTCTCTGCCGTGGCTCATCAGTCCACCAGCTCCGCCGGGCTCCCTCGTTCCTCCGGCTCCGCCTTGGTCAGTCGTCGACCATCCGCTGCCTTGGGACTCCACTCCTCCGGCTGCGCCTTGTCCCTCCATCCCTCCGG
>NW_015694699.1:0-225 GCF_001515625.1 Sinocyclocheilus rhinocerous
ATCGCAGAAGATATACTGTATATCGCACACCCCAGCCTCGACTTGGTGTGGATAATGAAATCATCCGTGGTTGTGTGCACACTTTTGCACATGAGCAAAGGTGGTTTTAGGAGTCTAACGTGCAGACGCCAGAACACTGATTCGTCAAAACTGCTTGCTTGCAGTTTGCGTTCTTCTGACTATTTTGTAGTAACGAATATGCTTCAGGGAAATGTATCGGAGTAA
>NW_015694700.1:0-225 GCF_001515625.1 Sinocyclocheilus rhinocerous
AAACACACTGGATTACTCTGAGTGATTATAGTTAATCTATGAAATTTGGACATTCAACTCAATGTGTATTTAAATATGCCTGTTTTAACCATGAACAATTAAAAATACCTGCTTGAGCTTACCCTCAACGTTGTTTTAAAGCTCAAATATGGATTCATGAAAGTTTGATTTTTTTTTTTAATAAAATCCAGGTTTATCATTAGTATTTTTTTGTAGTAGTAGTAG
>NW_015694701.1:0-225 GCF_001515625.1 Sinocyclocheilus rhinocerous
CAAAATCAAGACTTTGTAAAAGAGCATAATAGAACCCCTTTAAAACACATTAACTTTATTAGTATTATTACTGAAATCTTACCGGTTCCATTAATGTATGACTGACAAATATGTATCACATTAAGTTTATTCGTTTTCTCGTTAGGTTAAAACTGTGCAATCCAAAAGGATGGAAATTTGATATGCAATTCAAATACTTAAGCCTAAATATTTTTGAGTACACTA
>NW_015694702.1:0-225 GCF_001515625.1 Sinocyclocheilus rhinocerous
ATTAAAATTTTGCTAAATAAATGCACTATATTACATATTCATGCATAGTGATGTCTTATTTATTTTATATTTGAATAAATTTGACATTAAAACAAGTTTTTATAACAGCCACCATTTAAATGTTTTTTTATTTTTTATTTTTTTTATTAAGTAGAGTAGAAACAAGGTTCATATTAGGGCTGCCACTATCGACTATTTTTATTTCGATTAATCTATCGACTAATT
>NW_015694703.1:0-225 GCF_001515625.1 Sinocyclocheilus rhinocerous
ATCGAAAATTTTCTAAAGATAGTCTTCCTTCAGAAATACAGTGCTGTATTGGACAAAATTTGGTGTGTGTCCTCAGAATGTCCTGTTGTCCACGTGTTTCAAGTTTCGTTATGTTTGGATATTTCGTTTAGCAGATACGCGCCAATTTGGCTGTCACTCAGAACAATTAATTAAAGTCAAATTAAACCGTTAAAGGTGACATATCATGAAAATCTGACTTTTCCA
>NW_015694704.1:0-225 GCF_001515625.1 Sinocyclocheilus rhinocerous
ATTAAATTCACATTAAATACAAAGTCAGTCATATTACAAATATTTTATGGCATGTCACCCATATCTGGTACTTAAGTAAAAAGACGGGTTTTTATGCGTAATTAATACACTATTAAGGTTACTTAGCCCATCGCCCATTATAGATCAATGAACATAAAGGTGCAAGATGCATTTACTTAAACATATTTGAGAATCAAGATATTTCATGATATAGTTAACACGTTT
>NW_015694705.1:0-225 GCF_001515625.1 Sinocyclocheilus rhinocerous
TAAAATTATTAAAAATCAGTTTTGATAGATAGATAGATAGATAGAAATTTTAACAAGTAATAAAAATGACAACAAAATTACTAAAACTTAAACTCAAATTAAATCTGAAAATATAAAAATGTTTTTTAATGTTTTAAAGTGACCGTTCAGGCAAAATATGAATATTTTGTCATTATTTACTCACCTTCATGTCAGTCCATCATATGACAACTATAGAGATTTTTA
>NW_015694706.1:0-225 GCF_001515625.1 Sinocyclocheilus rhinocerous
AAAATATATTTAGGAGCCTGAGTGCGATTACAATTTATTAAACATACAAACTCATACGGTAGCTTATAACAAATGTATTAATTTCTTCAATTTATTTATGGAGAAACAGCGATACAGCCTCTTATGATTATTGGACTTTAAAAAGGCGACAATTTAATTTAAATAGCACAGATGAGAAGGCGGAGCGAGTGAAGGAGACACGCTGAATGAAAACACACATTCGGC
>NW_015694707.1:0-225 GCF_001515625.1 Sinocyclocheilus rhinocerous
ATATATATATATATATATATATACATACATACATACATACAAACAAAAGTTTGGACATTACTATTTTTATTGTTGTTGTTTTTTGAAAAAAGTCTTTATATGATTATTTATTATCAATGTTGGAAACAGTTGTACTGCTTAATATTTTTAAATGCAGGCTTGATGAGCATAAGAGACTATCTTCAAAAACATGAAAAATAGTAATGTTTCCAAACTTTGTTCAGT
>NW_015694708.1:0-225 GCF_001515625.1 Sinocyclocheilus rhinocerous
ACTGCCTGTAATTGACCATGAAAACTCACGTTTAATATTTTTAAATGAAATATATAAAATTATAGTGAAATAAGACATTTATTATTATTATCATTTAATAAATTAAACGGGTGGGCCACAGCTGAAAGCGGGTGGGCACATGCCCACCCGTAACCTCGCCACTGGTTTAAGGCCAGTTACCCAGCAAACACATTTACGTTATGGCAATGTCTGTGCAACATTCCA
>NW_015694709.1:0-225 GCF_001515625.1 Sinocyclocheilus rhinocerous
ATTATAAGTGGACCTCAGAGAACAGTACAAAATAAAAAACAAAGGAAAGATCGAATATATTAGTTCAAGATCATATAAAGTTCAAGATAAAATATGTAATGTACTATATACTATACTATAATATATTACACTATAATATAATATATACCTTTAAAAATAAGTAAATATGTAGTGTAAGAGAGACTCATTTTTGTATAATAAATAAAAAATAACAAATAGATAGAA
>NW_015694710.1:0-225 GCF_001515625.1 Sinocyclocheilus rhinocerous
AACTTGAAATCGCATCATATGACCCCTTTAATATTTTGAATTAGCATTTTTTTTATGTTTTTAGTTTTCATTTTATTTATTTTTTTGTTTAACTTTTAGTAATTTTATGTGCTTTTTGTCTTTTTTTTATTTTTTTATTTTTATTTATTTTTATATTACCGTTTATGCTTATTTATTTTATTTTAGTTTTAGTTCAGTATTTATTTATTTCCAATTAGCAAGTTA
>NW_015694711.1:0-225 GCF_001515625.1 Sinocyclocheilus rhinocerous
TTTAAAATTATTTCAAATTTCTTCAATATTAATTAAAATAAATACTATTATATCGACCATCGGCCACCCTGCTTTCCAAGATATTGGCATCAGCTGTCAAAAAAACAATATCGGTCGACCACTATGCGTTATACAGTAAATTCCGTTTTTATGACTGGATACTGCGATTCCGTCCACGCATTCCACATTGTATAAATCATAGGGCCCTACGTAAGTCACTTTAGA
>NW_015694712.1:0-225 GCF_001515625.1 Sinocyclocheilus rhinocerous
ATTTTGATCAATTAAATTAAAAACAATTAGAGCTTTATGCAAAAAGCTAATTAATCATTAATTATTCCGTGTTAACTGAATGTTTAGACAGAAAATTAATGTTAAAATCTAAACATCAGTTCATCTATTCATTCACAGTGATTTACAATTAGAAAAGCATTTTTTTTACTGTGTGTGTGCGCACTTGTTTTGCTACACATGAGGATCTAAATGTCCTCACAAGTC
>NW_015694713.1:0-225 GCF_001515625.1 Sinocyclocheilus rhinocerous
CACAGAGACCTTTAAAACGATATCAAACATGAAAGAGAAACAACATATTCACAAGATATAACGTGGCATATGGATATTCTTGCTTTTGGGGAAGAAGAGGGAAGAGTCAGAGGGAGGAAGGGGGTTGTAAATGAGCAAGGGGAGAGGTGTTTGTTCTCTTTGGAGATCCCTTCTCCAGATCTGTTTTATTGTATGGCATCTGTTTTGTGTGAGTTCCTGAGTTTC
>NW_015694714.1:0-225 GCF_001515625.1 Sinocyclocheilus rhinocerous
ATTCAGATTCGTTGTAATATTTATAATTATTTAGAATCTGCATGCACCTCCTGTTATGCTGAATAAAACTATAATTTTAAGACACAGTTAATGTAGTTTGATTATGAACTATTTGTGTTTTGGGAATACATACAGTACACATAAATAATATATACATAAACTTACATAGCTCCCAACTTACCTTTTGTACCTGGAAAATGAGACTTTGCTCTACTTGCACAACAT
>NW_015694715.1:0-225 GCF_001515625.1 Sinocyclocheilus rhinocerous
ATTTAAAAAAAAATTTTTACAACTTTTTAACATTTGACTGCTTTTCTTATTTTAAAAAGTGCATTAAAGCTGATACATATTTAAAATAAAATAAAAACAAATCTTCACTTTTGTTTTGTGAAAAAATATATGTGGAAAAAAAATATTTTTTTATTTATATTTTTGAATTTGGCATCAGCTTGAAGTTTATATATATTTTTATTTTATATATTTAAGTGGTCTGAT
>NW_015694716.1:0-225 GCF_001515625.1 Sinocyclocheilus rhinocerous
CTCATACAATGTCATGTATAATATAATTATTATTATAATTATTATTATAATAATAACAGTTTGTATAACATTGTTATTGGTCTTCACAATAAGATAATTCAGGGCCATTACATAAGTAAGGTAAATGTTTATTTATTTAAAATGAAGAAAAAATGATACACTGATGTTTGTGAGCTGTAGCAAACAGCTGTCGATGTGCATGAGACATAATTACCATGCAACTAC
>NW_015694717.1:0-225 GCF_001515625.1 Sinocyclocheilus rhinocerous
ACACACACACACACACACACACATATACACACACACACTCACACATATACACACACACACACATATACACACACACACTCACACACACACACTCACACATATACACACACTCACACACAAACACACACTCTCACACACACACACTCACACACACACACATTTACACACATACACACACACACACAGAGACACACACACAGACACACACTCACACACACATTTACA
>NW_015694718.1:0-225 GCF_001515625.1 Sinocyclocheilus rhinocerous
TGATCTGTGCAGATTTCTCTCCTGATTCAGACAAGACGACTTTTTGAATGGACACAGAGACCTCTTATTTTAGTTGGAAGCAACGTTTTGAACATTTTGAAGTCTTAGCAGTGGATTTGTTTCTTAGAAAAGCACAGTTTTTTGTTAATTGATGGACTGGAGTGGTGTGGTTTACTTGTAGGTTATTGTGATGTTTTTATCAGTTGTTTGGACTCTCATTCTGAC
>NW_015694719.1:0-225 GCF_001515625.1 Sinocyclocheilus rhinocerous
AAGGGGGTCTGAATACTTTCCGTACCCACTGTATATATATAGGGTATAAAAAAGGTTAGTATACCGCGGCAGTGGTCGCGGCAGCCCTCGTGTGAAGCCCTCGTCGTGTGAAGACCGAAGAGTGTAAAGACATTCGACTCTACCGTGTGACTCCACCGGGCAGGGACACCGGCAAGAGACATAAGTATCACTTTTGATTCATCCTCTTTTCTACACCTTGCTTCA
>NW_015694720.1:0-225 GCF_001515625.1 Sinocyclocheilus rhinocerous
AGACACAGCTCTGTGTTTGAGACTCAGTGCTGTTCTCACACTGACAATTTCTCTCTCCTTTGGTGTAAAGGACTCCTTGAGATTCTCCCAAGCTTTGCCTGAACCAAAAGACACTGTGTTCTCCTGCACAGCTCTCAGTGAAGATGCTGTACTGCAAACTCACAGAACCCCCTGGATGAAGCGTGTCTATCAACGACTGCTGAAGAATTGTGTGTCTGTCCACAG
>NW_015694721.1:0-225 GCF_001515625.1 Sinocyclocheilus rhinocerous
ATTTCGTGTCAATATGCCAAAGAGTTGTAGAGATACAGCCGTGTGTCCATTTTTGCATCTTGCTGTCAAATTCGTTAAAGCGTTACATGAGAACAGACAGGTGTGTGAAAAGGTTAAAGGTGCACTGCAGTATATAACCCTGACAGCTAGTGGTTGAAATGGGTGCCGCAGTACAATTTCAAAGTATTGGATAAAGTTGTTTCTCCTGTCTCCTCCTCCTTAGAC
>NW_015694722.1:0-225 GCF_001515625.1 Sinocyclocheilus rhinocerous
ATTATTGTGATGTTTTTATCAGCTGTTTGGGCTCTCAATCTGACAGCACCCATTCACTGCAGAGAATCACACATCCTAGATGGCCTGATGGTGAGTAAATTTTCAGCAAATTTTCATTTGGAGAACTAATCCTTTTAAGAGGTAAAAATATCACCAGAAACATTCTTACAGCTGTAATGTTCCATAGGTGGTGTGGGATTGTCTGAATGGCTTGTAATTACTGAG
>NW_015694723.1:0-225 GCF_001515625.1 Sinocyclocheilus rhinocerous
ATTTTAAGTTCATCATTGATTCAGTTCAGTTTAATAACTGTGTGAAGCTCATCAATTATGGAATGAGTTTAATTCACCTATAAAGCAGCTCCGAAGAAAAAAGTGATGATGAATCAGCTCAGTTCAAATAGTATCTGTGTAATCAAGTCGACAAAATCACTGGAAATTAAGTGCTCCCAGCTAAGCAAGCCAGAGGCGACATCGGCAAGGAACCAAAACTCCATC
>NW_015694724.1:0-225 GCF_001515625.1 Sinocyclocheilus rhinocerous
AATTGAAATTTGTTAAACAAAAGTTAGTCTGTTCATCTAAAAAAGGTTTTTTTAGGGATACAGAAGATTTGGAATATAGCGCAAAAATTATATGGATTACTTCTATGGCACTTTAATACTGCGTTGTTTCTGTCATTTTCTAGGGTAAATGCAGAATTTTTAGAGTCAGTAAATAAAATGAATACACATGTCCACACAGAACATTCCTATACTCAAAATCTCAAA
>NW_015694725.1:0-225 GCF_001515625.1 Sinocyclocheilus rhinocerous
AATTGAAATTTGTTAAACAAAAGTTAGTCTGTTCATCTAAAAAAGTTTTTTTTAGGGATACAGAAGATTTGGAATATAGCGCAAAAATTATATGGATTACTTCTATGGTACTTTAATACTGCGTTGTTTCTGTCATTTTCTAGGGTAAATGCAGAATTTTTAGAGTCAGTAAATAAAATTAATACACATGTCCACACAGAACATTCCTATACTCAAAATCTCAAA
>NW_015694726.1:0-225 GCF_001515625.1 Sinocyclocheilus rhinocerous
ACAATTACCCTTGTAAATGCATGAATAAATGATCAATGATTTGCACTGAGTGTCTCCCAAAAAATTGTCACAATCCCTAAAACTAGTACAACTGCAAACTGACAAGAACATTTTTTTAATTATTTTTAAAATGTAATATTTAATATAAAAAGGAAAGTTTGACTGAACTTCACTGAATATTGAGGAATAAAAATAAAAGTATGTGAACAAAACTGAGTCGTTTAA
>NW_015694727.1:0-225 GCF_001515625.1 Sinocyclocheilus rhinocerous
AAGACACGTTAAACATAGACAGAACAGACATGATTGTCTGTATATATGTATTTATTTATTTGACAAAATCTGCTAGTTGAAGAATGGTACTTTAGTAATTTGATTAAAAAATAAAATTTTAATAAAAATGATTTGTATTTCTTAAAACATTAATTATTTAGTAACTATTTTATAAAAGCAATAAGGCTGTGCTGCTGGTTCTTCTAAGGATGTCCTTTAACTGTG
>NW_015694728.1:0-225 GCF_001515625.1 Sinocyclocheilus rhinocerous
ATTGTCCTAATAATAATAATAATAATATATTCTTATTAAAATAGTATTAGTAGTATTCAAATAAAATAAAATAACTATTAACTACCCCTAAAACCAGAGGGTTTAACTGATTAAAAAGAATATTGTTCAAGCCCTAACCCCGCCCTAAACTTAACCCTGGAATATGATTGGTGAATCAGAATGTTGTTCCATGACTAACAATAATATTGATCCAGCAACATCAAA
>NW_015694729.1:0-225 GCF_001515625.1 Sinocyclocheilus rhinocerous
ATTATGAAATATTATTGCAATTTAAAATAATGGTTTACTATTTTAGTATACTTTAAAAAATTATTCCTGTGATGCAAAGCTGAATTTTCCTACAGTATTCAGTGTCACATGCTGATTTATAATCAATGTTGGAAATAGCTTTTGAATAAATAAAAAGTAATGAATAAAACATAAAAAAAAGAACAGCATTTATTTAAAAAAAAAAAAAAAAAAAAATTTTTGTAA
>NW_015694730.1:0-225 GCF_001515625.1 Sinocyclocheilus rhinocerous
ATTGTGATTTTGAGAAAATGAAAGAATAAAGCAGTGAGCAGTGAACAAATTTGATGTGCATTGAAAAATTATTTATGTACAAAAATGTATGTGCGATGTAACCTTTTATGTAGATTATTAGTTTCTTCCTGGTTTTTAATGTCACTTTTAAACAATGTGAGAGCTCAGTAAAATATAATGTAATAAACTAAACAAAGTAAACAACTGTCTACTGTTGGCTAATAT
>NW_015694731.1:0-225 GCF_001515625.1 Sinocyclocheilus rhinocerous
CACAAATCATCTATCTTTGTGTTTGTGGTCAGTGGCATGTCCAATGAGCACTAAACAAACCTCACAGAGTAGCCCAAGGTCTATCGACAGATCCTCTGTGGATTTGATTGAGTGTGTTGAAAAGCTAGGCTAGCAATATGAAGCCATCGATTTCCTGCCATATTAAAAAGGATTAAGGTAGCTATAAATGCAACTGGAAAAAGACTTAATGGGCCATACTTGTGT
>NW_015694732.1:0-224 GCF_001515625.1 Sinocyclocheilus rhinocerous
TTAAGGGGGTCTGAATACTTTCCGTACCCACTGTATATCATACAACAAACCAAAAAAGCACAATTAAGAATTTATGGATTCTGGTCCCAAACCTTATTCCACTTAATGTGCCATCTGAATTCGATTTATAAATAAATTCACCTACAGTTGTCAGAAAGATTATGCACCATAAACAAACAAGCTTAGGTGGGGAAGTTACTCGCTAAATCTGTTCTTTGCCCTCA
>NW_015694733.1:0-225 GCF_001515625.1 Sinocyclocheilus rhinocerous
TGTCAATTAGTCAGATTTAAATGATAATTACAAAATATTATCATAGTTCCATTAGGGTGTTACACTTGATCACTAAATGAATGTCAGCCATATTTAAAGAGCAAAGAGAGGGAGTGTTGACAGTGAAACTTACAATTATTTGGTATCTCTGGAAAGCCCTGAATGTGCTCTGCACAGGACTCCAGACTTAAAACTGTGACATGTAACGTCTCAGAGAAATCACTA
>NW_015694734.1:0-225 GCF_001515625.1 Sinocyclocheilus rhinocerous
CCGGTTTTTTACCGTAAATTTTACGGAATTGTTTTTACAGTGTAGCATTAGCAAAGAATTAAGCTTTAAAAAAATGATGATTTTCTGCATTAGTTGGTTTGACTCACTTTAAAACGTTCCGTTCTGTTTTTCATGAAAGCATTTTTAAAATTATTTTTATAATTTCAAAAATTACCCTCAAGTTAAAAGCATTTACTCATTCTCGTGCCATTCCAAACCTGCATG
>NW_015694735.1:0-225 GCF_001515625.1 Sinocyclocheilus rhinocerous
TTGTCTAGATATTTTGTCATTTAAGTAGGTGACATGATTTAGAGGGTTTTAAAAAAAAAAAATTGATTGTGAAGGATGTCATCAAGCCATATGAGATAATATTTTTTTCAGGTAAATTATGCATTTAAATCTTAAAATCTTATAATGACTTTAATGATCTTATAATTGACACTTTATAAATGATACTCACTTATAATTGAGTTGTGATTGATTCCTGGTGTCTCT
>NW_015694736.1:0-225 GCF_001515625.1 Sinocyclocheilus rhinocerous
ATGATTAGCCTAATCCTCATGAACACGTGACGCTAGCGCCCCCCCCAACACGGACACACACACACACACAGCACCCCCAACCGAAAGTATCTTCCCGCGCCCCTGGACGCACGTAATTTCCCCCGCTTTATTTCCCTCCTCTCGCTGCTTCTCACTCCAGTCCAGCGGGTGGTGCTAAAGCACATACGTTTGTTTGCCAAACACCATTAAACCTCAGAAGAAGAA
>NW_015694737.1:0-225 GCF_001515625.1 Sinocyclocheilus rhinocerous
AAAGGAAAACTTGAAATCGCATCATATGACCCCTTTAAAATGATATGATCTTGAATAACATTGCTATCATGCTCCAGTTTTAATACGGATTTCAAGCCTCTGACTGCCTCATGCTGGTCAAATTAAGACACGAGTTGTGTGAAATATATCTGATCCAGATTTTCCTTACATATTGAATTCATATATTCCAGCCTTTATATAGCCTTTAAGGGGTAAAAAAAAAAA
>NW_015694738.1:0-225 GCF_001515625.1 Sinocyclocheilus rhinocerous
AAATGGTGTGAGCAGTGAAGAATACAGAGGGTCTCCAGCAGGCAGCACTAGCCGAATACGGTGCCGATCTGCATGTGGCCCTGCGGAGCCGCAAAGATGAGCTGCTGTACTTGAGGAAGCTCACAGAGCTGCTGTTTCCTTGCGTCATGCCCCCTAAAGCTACAGACTGCAGGTACATCTCACACACACACTGGTCACTCCTGTTCAAAAGCTTGGGGTCAGTAC
>NW_015694739.1:0-225 GCF_001515625.1 Sinocyclocheilus rhinocerous
ACGCAGGTGTATATTACTCATCACGAGCTTATCTGGAAATTATATCATTGTTATTATACACAAATGTCCATGACATACTATACCTATGTAGTCATTGGGTTTGGTTCTGGGATTTGCACACACACCCGCACAAGATGCCCAAAAGTGATGTCTGTGGTCATCTTTTATATTTTTTTAGCACATTTGCTGCTTTTTAATGGCAGAGAAAGAGGGGATATGATTGAA
>NW_015694740.1:0-225 GCF_001515625.1 Sinocyclocheilus rhinocerous
ATGCTAAAGAGTAAAAGTGTTGTCTTTTAAAAGATCTTTGCCGCTAGCTTGTCTTACATTTTTCTGAAACACAAAAGACTGGTGTTTTATAGAGAGTCTATATGGAATTATTATGTACGAGAAAACATGTTGGGGAATGATATTATATTTCCACCACATTTCCAGTACACATAAAAAAATAAAAAATAAAAAATAAAAGTTGTGTAGTAATTTTAAATAAATTCT
>NW_015694741.1:0-225 GCF_001515625.1 Sinocyclocheilus rhinocerous
ATGTAAATGTGAGCTCCACCTTCTGGCAAAAGCCATGCATAACTGCGTCTCTCTGATGTAAATCTTATTTAATAATATATGTAAAAAAAAAAGAGAGAGAGAGAGACTGTGTAGAATGTGTGCGGTAACCACTGGTTAAGTATGTAATTCTTTTTTTGAATGTAACTAAAACAACCAAAGTTATTGTACAGCAACATGATAAACAGATTACATATCTATCTACAA
>NW_015694742.1:0-225 GCF_001515625.1 Sinocyclocheilus rhinocerous
AAAGTCAGGATATACACAACTTTGAGAGTAAAAAAGTAGTCATACAGGTTTGGGACAACATGGGAAGGTGAGTAAATGATGACTTCATTTTGGGGGACGAAATTCCTTTAAACTTGAATATGAGAACATTTTGAACACCCCGATCATCTTAATATTAGTCAATCTTGACTGAAAAGCGATGTAAAGGATACTTCCATTCCACGAGGCTGATACAGGCCCGGCGGA
>NW_015694743.1:0-225 GCF_001515625.1 Sinocyclocheilus rhinocerous
CAAATAAGCTCTCATACTTGTTCTTCATGCTGGTTTTGTGCTGGTTTTTGACTCTTTGTCTGATGAGGGTCTGACAGTCAGGGTCAGTGCAGGTCAGACGGGGCATCACTGATATGATCACATCATCACTCTTCACTCTGCAGAAAGAGAGAAATGAAAAGAACAAACAACTGTGAAAATGCAACCCTCTACAATGCGAGTAAATCACTCGCATATGCGACTAAA
>NW_015694744.1:0-225 GCF_001515625.1 Sinocyclocheilus rhinocerous
TGAGAATATACCGAGTCTCACCGTTTCGTAATCTTTGAGTGCTGCTTTAAACTTGCCCAGGGCCATGTTGGAGGTGGCTCGCCGATAGTAGCCCTTGATGTAGTTCTTGTCCAGCTCCAGGGCCCTCGTGGCGTCCCCCAGAGCATAGCCATAGCACTCGGTGCGCAGGTACGCCAGACTCCTGTTACTGTAGTAGACGGCATTGCTGGGGTTCAGCTCCAGTGC
>NW_015694745.1:0-225 GCF_001515625.1 Sinocyclocheilus rhinocerous
ATGTTTTCACATTCCGCGAAGAATCTTAGTATTTACTTAATTTTTAAAAAATAAACCCATATTGTATCTGATCAGCAACCTCTAATTAATGCGTAAATGTGAAGGAATTTATAAATTATTATTTTTTTTGCACTTGAAATTTCAAATTTTGCATAAACCACACTGGAGGAAAAAAAAAAAATATATATCCAATATCGATGAGAAATTTAATTTTAATATATTGTT
>NW_015694746.1:0-225 GCF_001515625.1 Sinocyclocheilus rhinocerous
ATGTATTTAAACGCTTGCGCGGTGCATTATGGGATTGAAAGCGGCACAGAGAAAGCGTTGAGAGCATCAAAAAGTTTGGCCATTCCTCGACTTTAAGCAAATATCGAGCGAAAAACACCAGGGGGCAACCAATTGCTGTGAAAAGAAGAAGATGAAACGCAAACAGGGTGTAAACATTGTTTTAAAGGGGTCATATAATGCTATTTTAAAGATCATTATTTTGTG
>NW_015694747.1:0-225 GCF_001515625.1 Sinocyclocheilus rhinocerous
GGGATGAGCTTCGAAGAACCAAACAATCCAAGATAATGCCAAATCATCAACAATCAAATCCAGCTAACGGAGTTAGCAACCTATGAAGAACGGGCCCCAGATGTCTATATAGACCATACAGTCTCTGAATCTGGTAGAGACAGGGGTGCGGCCTGGTTCTCATGAGAGCACCTGGAGATTTGGGCTGCGTTCAGCCCCGACAAAAACGGTGCAAAACGTTTTTTA
>NW_015694748.1:0-225 GCF_001515625.1 Sinocyclocheilus rhinocerous
ATGTTTGCTGCTTTTCTGTCTCTGTAGCACCAGAGTATTAAAAATGTATTAATGTCTCAGTAAGACTTTCACAGTGATATAGGCATATAATATTTGAAGCCATATCCTCATGGATTACTATGATTAAAAGTTAGATACAGATAAATAACGTATAAAGAAAATATAAAAAAATATATTTATCTTGGAGACAGTAAGGAATTTCTTTTATGTTTATGCATTTATAAA
>NW_015694749.1:0-225 GCF_001515625.1 Sinocyclocheilus rhinocerous
ATGTTTGTGTGAGCGATTCGCTGCAGGGTCGACATACTTCATTAATAACACGCAACAGATGTGCATTCCTTCATATAGAGCTGATTCTGAAGAGTCGAGGCTGACTGAGCTGTTAAAGCTGTGCACATAGAGCTGTTTGCATGTGATTTTCTCTCTCTCTCTCTGTGGCATGCAGATATCGATGAGTGCCAGCCGGGCCGTTGCCATAGCGATGCCATCTGCCAC
>NW_015694750.1:0-225 GCF_001515625.1 Sinocyclocheilus rhinocerous
TTACCGAAAAGGACCTCATGATGGATGATGGAGTGTCACCTTCACCAAGGAAGATCAAATCTTTTTTGGGTATGGTCATGTATTACCAACGGTTCATCCCTAACTGTTCCAGTATCGCCAAACCGCTCTTCACGTTAACCGCTGCAGTCAAGGGAAAAAGGGGCTACTCAAAGGGTGGCGTTGTCTTCAGGAAACTCAGCCCGTCAGACTGGACTAGAGAATGTG
>NW_015694751.1:0-225 GCF_001515625.1 Sinocyclocheilus rhinocerous
ATATTCATAACTGTTTGTGGATGGATCTTTCACAGTAGTGAAGGAACTGCTGAGAAACGTCTTTGAAAGATGTGACATCAATACTCGAAAAACAAAACACAATGGTTAACACTCAACAAATAAAAACAACACTTACAGCATAAACCCACATTACAAATTAAACAACACAAACTGCTAAAAGTGAACAAGTTCAATGGCACAAGTAAGACCAACAAGAATTAAAAA
>NW_015694752.1:0-225 GCF_001515625.1 Sinocyclocheilus rhinocerous
ATGGTGGGATCGATACACGCCTGCCAGAATCAACAGACCAAGAAAAGCCTGTAATTCTGTCCAGTCCAGGTTCTTCCAGGTATCACCAAACACGCATTTCCCCTCTAAATTGGTCATTTCAATCAAAATCTGTTTAATATTATCTGGGAAAAACAATTCAAAGGTTGATCTTATGTCTTTAGCATTGGCACATGCCAACCTGGTTGGTCCAGGGGTCATTCTGAT
>NW_015694753.1:0-225 GCF_001515625.1 Sinocyclocheilus rhinocerous
GTTTCACAGTCTGACTGTGCTACAGTAGGCAAGTAAATATTAAACTGATAACTTAACTCCACACAAACCCATACACCAGGGATAGGCAACATCGGTCCTTCAGTGCCAATGTCCTGCAGAGTTTAGCTCCAACCCTGAATAAAACCTCACTTGCCTGTAGCCATAGTAATTCTGAAGACCCTTGATTAACTTGTTTAGGTATATTTGATTAGGGTTGGAGCTAAA
>NW_015694754.1:0-224 GCF_001515625.1 Sinocyclocheilus rhinocerous
ACACACACACACACTCACAGACACAGACACAGACACACACACACACTCACACTCACACACACATTTACACACACATTTACACACACACTCACACTCACACACACACACACATTTACACACACACTCACACACACACACACACACACACACAAACTGTGAGAGTCAGAGTATGTGTGTGTGAGAGTGAGTGTGAGAGAGTGTGTGTGTGTGTGTGTGTGTGTGTG
>NW_015694755.1:0-225 GCF_001515625.1 Sinocyclocheilus rhinocerous
AGAAAGTCTGGTGTATTACTTAGAATTTTGTTTAGCTGTCAATCTGTGTATGTTATCAAAGATACATGATAGGTAAGTCTAGTTTGTTAGTTACAGTCAAAGAAAATACTGAATTCATCAAAAGCAGTCAAACTAGACCTGTGACTCTGATTTGACTGTTTTTGGTGGATTCAATATTTCATTCAACTCTGAAGCTGTTTTGTATGGAAGCCCGTTTCCGCCACT
>NW_015694756.1:0-225 GCF_001515625.1 Sinocyclocheilus rhinocerous
TGAATGAAATTACACTTTACTTTGAGAACACATAACTATTTACAAGACCAACAACTACACAACACAGAACAGCATGGAATTGTTTTTACAATAAAAATAAAGAAATATAATAAATAATAATAGCAAGATGAAACAAAAAACACAAAGAAAATAAAAACGAAAAAGGCAGAACAGAATTTAAAATTTTAAGAGCCTGTCCATTACTAATTGGAAATAAAACAAGCT
>NW_015694757.1:0-225 GCF_001515625.1 Sinocyclocheilus rhinocerous
GGCACTGCTGAGGCACTATTGAGCCTTCAGCTCGTCTGTATTGTTTGATCGACTGTTTCTCATCTTTATCTTGAAAATATCCCATAGATTCCATATGGGCTTCAGGTAAGGCATGTTGGCTGGCCAATCAAGCACTGTACTATCATGGCCAGCTAACCACTTGAAAGTGGTTTTTGCTCTGTGGTCAGGTGCTAAAGTCCTGCTGGAAAAGGAAATCAGCATCTC
>NW_015694758.1:0-225 GCF_001515625.1 Sinocyclocheilus rhinocerous
AGACATTTTAACTGAAAACAATTATCTGAAGAATTTATTTCACTGGTCTTTGCCGCAAAGTTTTTCGTCTGTTTATCATTACGCAAAATTACAAATAAATTAGACTTAAATTGGTTCATTTATTGTTCAGTTTGTTCAGTAAATCACTGTTTTGGCAGTAAATGGTAATGGATCTATTTAAAGCGCACGCTATGGCATGAAACTACTTTTTTTTCTCCTTCCAGA
>NW_015694759.1:0-225 GCF_001515625.1 Sinocyclocheilus rhinocerous
TAATCCTTACTGCGTTTTATATTGTTCTTATTAGTAGAATTCGTAGTATTATTATCTTACCAGTATTATTGTTAGTTTTTCCCCATTTTTTTTACAGAAACACAGAATGACCAAAAAAGCACCACTACCAGTCCTAAGTTTAGTTAAAGTGACTAATATGCATTTATATATGGTTACTATGGTGCCCGGGAGCTGACATGGTCGGTTCACTTAGTTTTGTCGTGG
>NW_015694760.1:0-225 GCF_001515625.1 Sinocyclocheilus rhinocerous
CTGATCTCCACTTTATGGACCATCTGCATACCATCAGTGGTAAACGGTATTTTGGTGAGGGAATAAAACAGAGAATCCTGACTCTAGGGTTCAGACTTACTTTTTATTGTCTTGATTTATGCTGTAACATATTGGAGTTGGACTAAAACCAGTGTCTTCTAACCTTAACTTTAACCTTAGTTTTATACCACCACAGACCCATCAGTAAGTTCAATTTAAAATAAA
>NW_015694761.1:0-225 GCF_001515625.1 Sinocyclocheilus rhinocerous
AGACTTTGTTTTCCTATAAGCTTCCCAAAAAAATTTAAAGGACTCCTTTAAAAAAAAAAAACATCCTGTAATAAATTACTATTGAGATGCCAATATGCGCTCTTTGGTTTAACTGCACTTACAATAAACGTGCAATGCACCATGCTATGGTCTGTAAACCCAACTGGCGTAATATAACATCTACTAAAAATGCTCAAGTGATACTTAAAACAATAAAATCTGTCC
>NW_015694762.1:0-225 GCF_001515625.1 Sinocyclocheilus rhinocerous
AAGTAAAGATCATGTTCCATGAAGATATTTAGTACATTTCCTACCCTAAATATATCAAAACTTAATTTCTGATTAGTAATATGCATTGCTCAGAGCTTCATTTGGACAATTTTAAAGGCGATTTTTTTCAGCATTTAGATTTTTTTTGCACCTTCAGATTCCAGATTTTCAAATAGTTGCATCTTGGCCAATATTGTCCTATCCTAACAAACCATACATCAATGG
>NW_015694763.1:0-225 GCF_001515625.1 Sinocyclocheilus rhinocerous
GCTTTAGTGCATGTGTTGCGCTGGCCAAGAGAACACGTCTAAGAGCCAGACAGAGCAGTCAGCCATCCAGACAGCAGTCAGCCATCCAGACTGGGCCCCACAGCTGGCCCGCTTTTCCAGCCCTTCCCCTCTCCAGATCCAGGGCCGGCGCTCATGAAGGCGATCCCTGTCCGCTGCGCACCGGCGGAGGAGGAGGGAGGGGGGGGGAGGAGAACGGCCCCAGGG
>NW_015694764.1:0-225 GCF_001515625.1 Sinocyclocheilus rhinocerous
AGATTAGAGTAGATTTGCTTCAATTAAAAACAGACTTTACACCAAGCACTCAATACACAGCTCACTGGTGCATTGTTTTAGCTTTACGGGGGTTTTGGAATTGCCTTAAAGCATCACAATGACTAGTTATGCATTTCTGATCATGTAGAATCAGAAGCACTGAAAACTATGAAGACAATGCAAGGTTGTCTGAACCACACTGTGCCCTGGAGTCTAGTAGTTAAA
>NW_015694765.1:0-225 GCF_001515625.1 Sinocyclocheilus rhinocerous
TCTGCTTCCTGTTTCCTGTCTCCCTCAGTCTACTTCCTCTCCTGCTTCACCTGCATGCAAGCCAGAAGATGTTTAGGATGAGCCACCGAGGAATTAGAGAGGAAAAAGTGAAGTAACATGTCTTCTAAGTGTTATTATTTTCAGTTGTGCTTAATTAGACTCTATAACTAAAGTTTTTAATGGAATAGTTCACCCAAAAATGAAAATTTGCTGAAAATGTACTCA
>NW_015694766.1:0-225 GCF_001515625.1 Sinocyclocheilus rhinocerous
TCTCTCTCTCTCTCTCTCTCGGTGCTGACGTGCGATGGCCAAGAGAATTAATCCGTCGCCTTTAATTGCAGCGTGGTGTCCAGCGGTCTTACGCCCTTAATGACCTCTGATCCGCGCGTCGCTGCCGCAGCAGGCGGAGAGTAATTACCGTAATTGATGCTCGAGGCGACGGTAGCGGGGGGTGTTCGGGGGGCAGCGTTTCTGTCTCTCTCTTTCTCTTTCACA
>NW_015694767.1:0-225 GCF_001515625.1 Sinocyclocheilus rhinocerous
TTGAGCCGCTCAACTCACCAGTGTCAAGAGATATATACAGATGGAGAGTTTTGGGTCTTGGGTCTTGAGCTTTATTCACATCCGCCTTGCTTCCTGTCCAGATGGCCCAGCGTGTGATGGGAGGGGGAGACACACGCTTCCTCCGGGATGAGATTCACCAACTGGAGAGTCACCTGGAGTGCAAAGAGAGAGAGGTGACCCAGCTGGAGAAGGAAATGGGCAAGG
>NW_015694768.1:0-225 GCF_001515625.1 Sinocyclocheilus rhinocerous
AGAGAGAAAAGCAGCAGCGTGACTGAGAAAGTGCTGATGATGGGATGATGACAACAGGTGTTTGAACTCGCCTGCGAGAGGTCGCTCTTTGGTCCCAGCTCTCTTTTCTGATTCAATTCTCTTTTTTTTATCCCTCTGTTATAACAACCCCACTTAATCCTCTTAAGGGCAAAGAAAACTCCTCTTTTCTGGGGAGAGCTCACCCAAGCCAACCACAGCACTCTA
>NW_015694769.1:0-225 GCF_001515625.1 Sinocyclocheilus rhinocerous
AGAGTTTCCCTAAATGGTTGAAAATGGCTGTGAAAGATCTGTTCACTGTGTCAAAGGATTCAACTGCAGAATATGCTTTCAATCATTACAATTTAAAGGGATAGTTCACCCATAATTCTGTCATCATTTACTCTCCCTCAAGTTGTTTCAAACCTGTATACGTTTCTTTCTTCTGCTTAACACAAAAAATAATAATTTCAAGAATGTTGGGGACCAAACAGTTGA
>NW_015694770.1:0-225 GCF_001515625.1 Sinocyclocheilus rhinocerous
CATTAAGGATGCATTATAAAGGTTAGTGCAGACTTACACGGTAGTTAGCAAGCTTGCTTGTTGACAATATAATAATGCAGTATGATCACAGAAAGAATCTGCTATATACTAACAGTTGTCATAATATTATATTTATGTCATCAGTATGAAATTCATCCAGCATCAAGGCTCCAGTTGGTCAGTGTGAATGGCCTTTGATCTGCCATCTGTGCTTGTTCGTCCTGA
>NW_015694771.1:0-225 GCF_001515625.1 Sinocyclocheilus rhinocerous
AGATAAGTGGACATGTAATGTCATCTAATCAAGCCAGATGTCAGTATGGCTTTTTAGACATGCACTGATAACATGCCAAATTAAACAGAAAATACAATGTAGAAACAGAACTGAACCTGAAATATTGGATCAGAAAAAGATGCTTTATTTGGAGGATGGGATGGGAAATTAAATGCAACGTGTTCACACAGGAAAGCAGCGTTTTTTTGTTCCAAATGTTATTAG
>NW_015694772.1:0-225 GCF_001515625.1 Sinocyclocheilus rhinocerous
CCCCACATCCAGGCTAACATACCTGTAACAACAGGTCAGACACACGAGAGGGGAACATTCTCTCTATTCATTAGCAGAAATGTTCAACAAATTTCATTCACCCCATTTTACATACTGTAAGATGCACCGAATGTTCGGCAACCGGAATTATTCAGTCGAAAATAGCAAAAAAAAAAAGTATTTCGGTGTTCGGCCGAATAAGTGAAAAGACCGAATAAATTGTAC
>NW_015694773.1:0-225 GCF_001515625.1 Sinocyclocheilus rhinocerous
GGAAATCTGGCCGTGCTTAAGAGGTCATTGCTGATTTCAATGCACTGTCCATCCAAGTTGGTTTGAAAGTTTAGCGCTTCACGCAGTGATAGAGCACAAAATATTGAGCCTTTATTTCCCACTAAATCCTCAAGAGCATACTTTGACCAAAAGTGGTGTACATTTTCATTAAGCGAGCCGATTTCACAAGCAGCATGGATGCTGATGCACCTAACACCCCTCTCG
>NW_015694774.1:0-225 GCF_001515625.1 Sinocyclocheilus rhinocerous
AGAGGCGTTGCCTCTTCCTGGGCTTGGTCTAGCGGTGTGTCCATTTCAGAAATTTGTGCGGCGGCCGGTGGGGCCTCACCGTCCACATTTACCAGATTTTATAATCTGGATGTCCCGGCCTTACAGGCTTGGGTCCTTTCTGGGCTCCATTGGTGCTTAAGGCAAGTTAAAGTATTAGTTGTTCCTCTAGCATAGCACGGCGGGATTGTACTGGTTCCCCATAGC
>NW_015694775.1:0-225 GCF_001515625.1 Sinocyclocheilus rhinocerous
AGCCGTCTGCTCTCTGGAGCTCTCGCGGTACTTTGATGTCAAACACGTCTTGTTCTGCTTCAAGTGAAACAAACCGCTTTTCGCACTGCAGCCATGATGCTGCTTGTTCCACAGTCATTTACTCCATGATGGTAACCTTCGCTTTCGCAGTAAGTAAAGAATTTTACCATCTGGGAGTATTGAATCTGTAGTATACGCAATACATATTTACATCGATATTAGAAA
>NW_015694776.1:0-225 GCF_001515625.1 Sinocyclocheilus rhinocerous
AGCCAGTGCAGTGTTGACAGAACTGGGCTAATATGGTCGTTCTTCTGGGTCGTATGGCTAATATAAGTCGCAATTATTTATTAATTAAAAAAAATAAGATTTCATTACAGTTTTTATAAAGTCAAGTCCTGCCAAGTCATGAAGTTCAAGTCAAGTCTCAAATCACTGGATCCCAAGTCTAAGTCAAGTCATTTTCTTTATTTAGTCAAGCAAGTCACAAGTCCT
>NW_015694777.1:0-225 GCF_001515625.1 Sinocyclocheilus rhinocerous
ATCTTCACTGTCTGGATGCTAAAAAAGAAATCTAAAAGGTATATTTAAAAAGTGACAACAAAGAGTCAAAGAGCTCTGAAATGATCCTTCAGGCACTTAAAACACTTCAAGTATGTCTGAAAGCTACAAGCAACGCATTAGGCTTTGTCTAAGACTAAATGTACACTTTTGATGCGTATCGATTCTGACAAACAAATGCAATGTTCTAAAAGTGGAATCTTTTGA
>NW_015694778.1:0-225 GCF_001515625.1 Sinocyclocheilus rhinocerous
AGCTTATGTATTATAATTGCAAATATCCCAAATAAGAGCAGTTTGAAAAAAAAAAAGAGGGATAGTGTCAACAAAGATTGATGAAGCTTGCTTTGAAAATGCCATCTGTTTCGGATGTTTACTCGAGGCTGAGTGTTTCTCCTCTTAAGAAACGCGTCTGTGGTTGTGTCAGCACCTAATGCGCCACACCGGCTCCGCTTTGCGTTGAAGGGGATCAGGGACATC
>NW_015694779.1:0-225 GCF_001515625.1 Sinocyclocheilus rhinocerous
ATTTTCTCTTGTGGACTATATGTAAACATATTTTATGTGAAATATTTTATTCAGGTCAGTATTGAATTGCTAAATAAACAATAACATGCATTTTGTATGACCCCTCTTATCTTGGGAAAATAATTAACATTTTGCAGATTCTGCAAGGGGGATGTAAACTTTTGACCTCAACTGTGTGTGTATATACATACACACACACACACACATATATATATATATATACAC
>NW_015694780.1:0-225 GCF_001515625.1 Sinocyclocheilus rhinocerous
AATATTCCTGTGCATAGAAGCTCGAACATGACTTTTTGAGCTTAATACTTGAAACACATTAAAATATGTCTTTCTGATTTGCAAGTACCATTTTATTTCATATGTTAGAAATATCTTCTATATGGCCATACTTTACTCTAAACTTTGCATAAACCAACTGTCTCTTATAGAGAAAAAAGCTTTTCATCACATGTTGTCTTGCATTCTCTCTATTTGCTTAGTTGG
>NW_015694781.1:0-225 GCF_001515625.1 Sinocyclocheilus rhinocerous
AGTATGCAATACACAAAAGCAAAAAAAAAAAAAAACTCTAATATTGTCTGATAACCAATATGGTATCAATATATTGTCCATCACTAAATAGACCTCACTATGGTTTTAAAAGACACCTCCACCTCATGTCGGGGTCAGTGTTTATTTTCTGATAATAACAGACTCATTGTACATGATCCCTTATACGTTTATATATCACTCTGCATTCTACGGAAGCCCTGAACT
>NW_015694782.1:0-225 GCF_001515625.1 Sinocyclocheilus rhinocerous
AGCGAGTGAAAACCTCAACGCTCCGACTTTCAAAAAATCTGCTCCTAGCTTCAGGCAAAATCACGCCGCTCCACTTCTCGCTCCGCTCCGCTCACATATTCTGGCCCACGCACACCACAAGGCCACTCCCAGCACCGGGAGCGCCAACGATAGGGGAACGACCTCTGTGGTCATTTCAGGACAGGCAGACAGTTCAGGGCAGACAGATAGTTCAGGGCAGGCAGA
>NW_015694783.1:0-225 GCF_001515625.1 Sinocyclocheilus rhinocerous
ATTAGCTCCGTCTGCAGTCAATGCAAATAAACAATTCAACAATGCTCATGGCTACGGTTTATGAAAGTATATTTAACAGGAGGTAAAGAGACACAAACTGAAGGTCAATTCACAGAGCACTAAATCTTCCATCAAAACAATACAAAGGTTTGGAATTAAGTTTTTTTTTAAAGAAGTCTCTAGCTCACCAAGGCTGCATTTATTTGATCAAAAATACTGTAAAAA
>NW_015694784.1:0-225 GCF_001515625.1 Sinocyclocheilus rhinocerous
ACTATACTGTAAAAATGTGTTGCCAGTTAAGCTAAAAGTGAAATTCTTTTTATTCAAGTCAAAGAAATTATTACTAGTAAACCTGAATACATAGGGTTCCACCCATGAAAATCATTTGAAGGGTTAGATCAGCAATGAACTCACTTTTCTGGGCACAAAATAAAAACAAAGCAAAAACACGGCAGAGATTTAGTCTAGAATAAAGCAACTCAATCTGAACAATAA
>NW_015694785.1:0-225 GCF_001515625.1 Sinocyclocheilus rhinocerous
CTCAACCCCCCCCCCCCCTTCGTTCCATCTCCCTCCCCCAGCCTGCTTCCTCCTCACAGACTGACATTATTTCGCATATTCAAATTGCTAGTGTTTGTTCTGGCCGTGGCTCTTGGCTCCCATTTCTCTCCAGTGTGGAAATTGATTTAAGTCAGCTGTCACAGCCAGCATTTTTCTGGAACCTCTGCAAAATATATATTTACAAAAAAATCTGTTTGGTTTGGA
>NW_015694786.1:0-225 GCF_001515625.1 Sinocyclocheilus rhinocerous
AGAAAGGAAAACTTGAAATTGCATCATATGACCCCTTTAAGAGGCTACCGGTCTCAAATCCCAGCAAAAACACCTTTCATTATTACATTCCCCATGCTCACCGTTATAGTAATAGCCTTTGATGTTTTTTGGGCTCTCATCTAAGCGGAAGTCGTTGAGCTTCTTCTGGGTGAGCTGATGCCAGAATCCTGCCTCCAGGGCACTGCAGAAGGGGGCGAACTGCAG
>NW_015694787.1:0-225 GCF_001515625.1 Sinocyclocheilus rhinocerous
GTGACCCCGACTGCGATGCGCCGCATGAAATGCCACACATCCAGCCTGACCACCAGCTGGTCCCACTCACTAAACATTGCCGCCGCCTTGCTTTTACCTCCTGCACTGCAGCAGTCCCGGTCCACATAAAGGACTTGCGGAGGAGCTTCTCCAGCTCGGCGGTAGCGATCCACAAGTCCGGAACACATGGGAAGCAGGCCCTTTCCCTCTCCTTCTGTGAGGACA
>NW_015694788.1:0-225 GCF_001515625.1 Sinocyclocheilus rhinocerous
ACCTCCAAGGTCAAGTGATACACACATGCCACAACATCCAAGTACCCTTAACCACAGCCCACGTCACATAGAGGTGAGAAATGTACAAGCTATCAAACAAAATCTTCGAGAATCTTCAAAATTCACTCATTGGTGCTTTCGTTTCGTTTCGTTTCATCTCATCTCAGTTTGTGCAAGTGAGATCCACTGATAAAACAGGCCACGATATATCTTGGCAGGATGGTA
>NW_015694789.1:0-225 GCF_001515625.1 Sinocyclocheilus rhinocerous
AGTCATCAATCATGTTGTCATAAGCTATCGGATATTGACTACTCTTGTAGTGTAAGTATACAAAACATTAATTTGAATTCTACCTGTCAGGGTGCGCCAGTGGTGAATTTGTAAAATCAGTGACAAGAAGGAAAAGTAATATACACACTCTAAAAATTGCTGGGTTATTTTAATTTTTTTACCCAAATGCTGGGTTCAACTTGTTGGGTCATTTTATTGGGTTAT
>NW_015694790.1:0-225 GCF_001515625.1 Sinocyclocheilus rhinocerous
ACACTCTCACACACACACACATACACTCTCACACACTCTCTCACACACTCTCACACAATCATAAACACACTCACACACTCACACACACACTGACTCACACTCTCTCACACACACACACACACACACACTCACACAAACAAACAATCAAACACACAATCAAACACACACTCATACACAATCAAACACACACTCACAATCACGCACACACTCACTCACACACACACA
>NW_015694791.1:0-225 GCF_001515625.1 Sinocyclocheilus rhinocerous
AGTGTGAGTTCGTGCACAAGGCGGGAAATGAAGAAAGAGAGGCCGAATATGCAAGTATGTTTTCCCTTGAGAAATGTGAATGTTTTGAAAATATAAATGTTTATTTTTTTCTGTTTCTTTACTCATATTATGTTTATGTCTCCCCAAATCTGTCTGTTTTTTGTACCCAGTCCATTTTCCAGATTGCAGCGATATTGCTGTTGATATAGTGGCTCCCTCCCTTGA
>NW_015694792.1:0-225 GCF_001515625.1 Sinocyclocheilus rhinocerous
GTTTTGATGTCAGCGACCTCTGGCGGATGTGACGTGCAAGGATGTTGTTGTGGTTTTGAGAGTCCTGATGTGTCTTTGGAACATAAAACTGTTATTCTTGGTTTTACATGAGCGAGAAGAGTGGAGTTTATTTAACCAATCTTTTGTTTTTGACTAAATATCTTTAACTTTTTTGTAAGAGGAAGCCTTTTTCCTGAACACTTAATTCTGTATGTATCAGTTTTC
>NW_015694793.1:0-225 GCF_001515625.1 Sinocyclocheilus rhinocerous
CGAGAGGGGTGTTAGGTGCATCAGCATCCATGCTGCTTGTGAAATTGGCTCGCTTAATGAAAATGTACACCACTTTTGGTCAAAGTATGCTTTTAAGGATTTAGTGGGAAATAAAGGCTCAATATTTTGTGCTCTATCACTGCGTGAAGCGCTAAACTTTCAAACCAACTTGGATGGACTGTGCATTGAAATCAGCAATGACCTCTTAAGCACGGCCAGATTTCC
>NW_015694794.1:0-225 GCF_001515625.1 Sinocyclocheilus rhinocerous
AGCAGCTTTGTGAATAGGTTTTAAGAGAAAACTCTTAGCTAAAAATATTTACTGCTATTTACTCTTAGTTGTAAGATAAAATGTTTTGTGAATACGGGCCCAGATCTTTTACCTGCTTAATTGATGTAGAAATAATGAAGGAATAGCCTACACCTGTCTATGAAACATCTTTTGAGTCAATTGAAAAAGTGGGGAGGTACATATTAAAGAGCTGTAATTCCTTAA
>NW_015694795.1:0-225 GCF_001515625.1 Sinocyclocheilus rhinocerous
AGGATGAAATTTAGGTGCAGCCTAACAGATTTCAGACTTTACTCAAGACTGAATTCACTTTACTCACAAGCCAACAAGTTTGAAAAATCTGCTCCTTTTGATTGGGATCATTTCCATCGAGTTTTTTGCTTTGTAAACTTTTTTTTGTATTTTACACTGTATATTTGAGGACTCGATTTGACCATAATTATAGACCAGCACAGAAAAATGCATTCAAAATATATG
>NW_015694796.1:0-225 GCF_001515625.1 Sinocyclocheilus rhinocerous
ATTTAAAAATGGCCAACTGTTATTTAAAACAATTAAAAAAACAGTATAATACGTGAGCACAAACACACACACGCACACACACACACACACACACACAAAAGCACACACACCCTCCCAACACACACTCGAACTATGACCTATTAAATAAACATAGACTGTAAGCATTGAAATAAATTATACAATCTGAAGACTATTTAATATTGCTGTTTAATAAAACTATTCAAG
>NW_015694797.1:0-225 GCF_001515625.1 Sinocyclocheilus rhinocerous
CTCTGCCTGTTTTCCGCAGCTTCTCCACAACGTTACAGTTTTTTCTCTGGCATGTCTCTTTGACTAGTGCATCTTTGAGCCTATATTTTAGGGTGACCATACGTGCCATTTTCCCAGGACACGTCCTAGCCAGGATTTGTTTTGGCTTTGTTTTTCTGTTTTCATACTCGCTGAAGGCAGTGATCGAAAAGTAGTTTGACCAATAACATGCAAGCATTGTACATA
>NW_015694798.1:0-225 GCF_001515625.1 Sinocyclocheilus rhinocerous
TCCTATAAACACCTCAATGCATTTGTTTCCAATCAACCCTATTACTGCAGCATAGCTTGCATTTGCCAAGACTGTGAATTCAAGGTCTCGCTGCCCTTTTGGCTGTGTTCTGTCAGAGTCACGCCAACTGCGTGCTGTGAAACAGATGGCATTTGTGTGGGTGAAGGGCAGTGTTCTGTTCCTGTCTCCTTAGCACCATTTGATCTTTCTTTTACTCTCTACTTT
>NW_015694799.1:0-225 GCF_001515625.1 Sinocyclocheilus rhinocerous
CATATCACTTTGTTTATGTTGTTTTTTATTGTAAGTATATGTCAGCTGTATGATAAAACAATATGTCAAGTGTTATGTGTGAAGCATTGGAACTCAAGGCAGATATCCCTCTGGGGTCAATAAAGGAGCCTATCGCCCAAAGTGGATCATCTGCAAACCATGATATGTAAAAATTAAAACGTTGTCGTAGGACTATAGCAAACACATCGTTGGAAAGGTCTCAAC
>NW_015694800.1:0-225 GCF_001515625.1 Sinocyclocheilus rhinocerous
CCCACCTCCTCCATGTCATCCTCAGAGAACGGGCTGTCGGGGTGGTATCCTAATGCAGACGTGTGGTGCAGAAAGTCTGTGCAACGTGGTACATTGAGGTTGTCGTTTATGAATTTGTGTTGCCCTTCTTCCTCATCTTCCTCCTCCTCCTCCTCAAGATCGTCCTCTTCCTCGTGCTCATCCACACTCTGAGCGATGGCCCTGCGGCCATCCCTTCCTGGCCTC
>NW_015694801.1:0-225 GCF_001515625.1 Sinocyclocheilus rhinocerous
AGGCTGTCACCCTCCACCTTGAAAGTGTATGTGGCTGCCATCGCATGCACGATCTCATCGTCAGGTTTCTGAGGGGTGCCAGAAAGTTAAATCCTCCTAGGCCACCCCTGGTGCCCTCTTGGGACCTCTCTATCGTCCTGGCGGGACTTCAGAGGGGTCCCTTTGAGCCGCTGTATTCAGTTGAGCTTAAGTTCCTGTCTGCTAAGACAGCGCTCCTGATTGCGC
>NW_015694802.1:0-225 GCF_001515625.1 Sinocyclocheilus rhinocerous
AGTGACTTGCATCAGGCATTTGGTTTCACAGCAGGGTGTTTGCTGAAGTAATTGAGAATGCTGGAGGGCACAACAGTAGCATCCACATCTGGGAATTCCCAACCTGGCTCATGGCTTCTTAATTACTCAACCAAACATGGACCAAAAATGGTGTAGATAAACCTTTAGAGAGGTCGACAGTTAATGTGGCAACTTAAGTGCTAAATGTTTTTTTTTTTTCTCTCG
>NW_015694803.1:0-225 GCF_001515625.1 Sinocyclocheilus rhinocerous
AGGGCGAACTATCATTTGCACTATTCACCAGCCCAGTGCCAAACTGTTCGAGATGTTTGATAAGGTATGTGCATGTGCAAATCTTTTTGGAAATCTTCAGATCATGCCACTCATCATTTCATTCCTTCTGGGTCTCCTTCACAGCTGTATATTTTAAGCCAAGGCCAGTGCATATACAAAGGAAGTGTCCCATACCTCATCCCTTATTTGAGAGGACTGGGTCTT
>NW_015694804.1:0-225 GCF_001515625.1 Sinocyclocheilus rhinocerous
CAAAATTACTAAAACTTTAAATATAAACATAAAATTCTAAATATTAATAACAATTATAATGGTATATAAATAATACTAAAACACTCACCAGAATTAAGTTATAACAGAAATTAATTAAAAAATAAAATGAAACAATATATTTGTTGATTAGACATTCAGAGAACTATATTTTACACAAAAGGAAAAATAAATTTGTTCTGCTCAGATAAATTTTAATTCACACAA
>NW_015694805.1:0-225 GCF_001515625.1 Sinocyclocheilus rhinocerous
GTTTGCTGCCGATTAAAAAAAAAAAAATACAAAAAAAGAATTATGAAGACTGACAGCATACAAAATGCTTGGCAGTATATACAGTATAAGCTGATAGGACATGAAATATTTGTTTGTTTGTTTTCTGTAAAAACAGGGGTTTGAAACGGGCATATTCAAGATGCAAAATTTGAGAAATTAATATATTCTAAGATGCATCAAACTGATCAAAAGTATGAGTAAAGA
>NW_015694806.1:0-225 GCF_001515625.1 Sinocyclocheilus rhinocerous
TATCACTTTTGCCGCTCAGAAATGTTCACGCAATCATGCTGCATGCATCAGAAGTTCCACGCTCCGGTGCGGTTAGCGCTCACACTACATCCGTGTCCGAGCCCACCTCTTCCAATCGAGCCAGGGACGGCTAAACGAACCGCGATTAAGATTGCTTAGTGTGAGTAACACCCTTATTCTCACACATCCCACACACACGAGTCTCTACCTGCCCGCACCCACACC
>NW_015694807.1:0-225 GCF_001515625.1 Sinocyclocheilus rhinocerous
CAAATATACTGTATAAACTTGTTTTCAGCTAGTTGCTAAAGTTGTACTAAAATACCTAAAACTCAAATAAAAAAATGAATAACAATAGACATTAAGATCCATAAATATGACAAAAACAACAAAATTAAAACTAACTAAAATGAAAATGAAAACAGAAAATATAAAAAACTTGAATATATTAATAAATATATTTAAAAAAATATTAATAAAAACTATAATTGTATC
>NW_015694808.1:0-225 GCF_001515625.1 Sinocyclocheilus rhinocerous
CAAATAAACCTAATCAGGGAAACGGAACAGGAAGACCAAATAAGGTGATGGGCGCCCTGGAGGCTGGTGCAGGACAGGGACACGGGGAATACCTCCAGGGTGGATCAGGCAATCCAGGGTGCCATGGTGGCACAGGGAGCTCGGGGAGCCCTGGCGGAGCAGGCAGCTCTGGGAGCCATTGCGGAGCAGGCAGCTCAGAAGGCCATGGCGGATCAGACAGTTCAG
>NW_015694809.1:0-225 GCF_001515625.1 Sinocyclocheilus rhinocerous
AGTGTAAAACGAGAAGGGCATAACCTTACGAAAAAATAAAACACACAAAAATCGCTGTTGCTGCGGTTCTTGCATTCCTCTGCGGTTTGCTCATCAATAGTATTGCGATATTGCGGTTATCGCGACAGCCCTATCAGTAGGTCATAAAGAGAACGTGGCATCAGTTTACTTTCGGGAATTTGTCGTGCTGCGCCGCATCCAGTGTAGACAGCATCACTGATTATA
>NW_015694810.1:0-225 GCF_001515625.1 Sinocyclocheilus rhinocerous
CAAATTTCACTCCAAAGTATAAAGAAAAACAATTATATCAATTTTAAAAAAAAAGGAAAAAAAACCCCACATTTTATTAACATACAAAAATAAAAAAAGGAAAAATTTATTTGAGCATTTTCTATATGCATAATATGACTCTCACAAAAATTTATTAATTTTTTTAAATAATTTACAAAAAATACAAAAATGTCAATCAGTTACCAAGGCAACTGTGACGAGTGG
>NW_015694811.1:0-225 GCF_001515625.1 Sinocyclocheilus rhinocerous
ACACGCAGAACGTGCAGGATTCATATATTGTCTTTTTGCGGCTTATTTTTCACAGACACTATATAGCGTTTTGATTCAAGTGTACTGACCTACTTTTGATTTGTTCTTCCAAAATGTGGCATATTTCGTCCGCGTTAGGCTATAGGAATTCCGTATTTATGGCTGGATTCTACGAACCAATCTGTGTTTTCCGCATCGCGGAAATCTGTATGTGGATGTGTGTAA
>NW_015694812.1:0-225 GCF_001515625.1 Sinocyclocheilus rhinocerous
AAACAATAGCGGTAATTTGCTGGCTCTGTCCACCTAATCTTAATATAAAATGACGTCACGTGTTTTAATGTTTTTGAAAGAAGCCTCTTATGCACACCAAAACTGCATTTATGTGATCAAAAATAGTTAAAATCAGTAATAATGTGAAATATTATTATAGTTTACAGTAACTGTTTTGTGTTTAATGTTTTAAAATGTAATTTATTCCTGTGATGCAAAGCTGAA
>NW_015694813.1:0-225 GCF_001515625.1 Sinocyclocheilus rhinocerous
ATAATGTTCTTTTTAGCAGCATCATATGACCCCTTTAAGGTCATGGAAGAGCTGTTGACTGGCTTGAGCGAAAGGCAAAGATATTTCCACATGTTTTGGGTTATTTTTAGAGCTCGTGAGAGACAAAGATATTTCACATGATGAGTTTAATGCTATCAGTTCTTTTGGTCAGGGCTTTATTATCAGTTTTCCCATGACTATGTTCTGGAAAAAGGAACATGCCAT
>NW_015694814.1:0-225 GCF_001515625.1 Sinocyclocheilus rhinocerous
AAAGACAAGTGTGAATTTCTGTGACTACTACTGGCTCCATCTCACAGTTGTTCAACAAATAGTCGGTTGCAGAATAATTACACGCTTGTCTTTTAAACAAACAAATGCTATAATAACTAGAAAAGGCAATGTACAATTAAAATGCATACAGCTAATTATGAGGTTTAAAAAATTTTAAAAAAGTAAATGCATGAATAACTAAATACATATAAAAAACAGTTCATC
>NW_015694815.1:0-225 GCF_001515625.1 Sinocyclocheilus rhinocerous
AGAGAGAAAAGCAGCAGCGTGACTGAGAAAGTGCTGATGATGGGACGATGACAACAGGTGTTTGAACTCGCCTGCGAGAGGTCGCTCTTTGGTCCCAGATCTCTTTTCTGATTCAATTCTCTTCTTTTTATCCCTCTGTTATCACAACCCCACTTAATCCTCTTAAGGGCAAAGAAAACCCCTCTTTTCTGGGGAGAGCTCACCCAAGCCAACCACAGCACTCTA
>NW_015694816.1:0-225 GCF_001515625.1 Sinocyclocheilus rhinocerous
ATGAAAGCACTTTCTAATAATAAACTGCCTGCAAAAAGAAAAAAGCAAAATACATTGGAGGGCCATGAGTCCAGGCCTCCGACCCCAAACCTTTTGACCAGCAAAATATAAACCATCTGGAAATCACAACAAAGCCACAAGACAGTGGATGAGTGATGAGATACGCAGGGAAATGATTTGTTACCATGTTCGTTCTACAGATTGAGGATAATATTTAATTTTGCA
>NW_015694817.1:0-225 GCF_001515625.1 Sinocyclocheilus rhinocerous
CAATCCTAAAACTGTTTGTGAGGGAGGTAGGGTTGCACCAGCTATTCATAAGTTCTTATTTAAATTGAAGCATAAAGTCCACACTTGTGGCTTATAACTAGTTTGTAACCAACTCTGTACTCAGTTTTGGTTGCATCATTAGTTTTTAAGGCAGAGTGTATCTAGTATGTTGTAAGCTCACGGTAAGTAACGTGCAAGTTCACAGATTCAAGTCTGTAAAACATA
>NW_015694818.1:0-225 GCF_001515625.1 Sinocyclocheilus rhinocerous
CAACTTTGACACTGGAGCAACATGTCTGTGGTGTGAAAGAATGAAACTTATTTAAATCTGTAGCGACTTCATTGAGTCTCCTACAAGCTTTAGTTTGAAGTGAACGAGGAAACAAGGGTTAATATATTTATATATGGGCTATTAATGCTAGAATCTAATTGATACAGTCAGTTGTTTCATTACTTTACATACTGAACTCTACTGTGATTATGAACTTGAGTGCTT
>NW_015694819.1:0-225 GCF_001515625.1 Sinocyclocheilus rhinocerous
GGGGTGGTGTTGCGACACACTACATTGCTCTTCAGTATCAGGAAACCAAAGCTGCTGTCTCTGTCTATGGTAATCCATTTGTTGAGTCTTCTTGAACAGTCAAAGACACAGGAAATATGTGGCAAGATGCTTTCTTCAATCCAAGAAATTGTCAAAATAAACTCCTTTTACACAGGTATTGTTAGAGAGCGGGAAGACAGGTTTGATCTCAAGAGCCCAACCCTC
>NW_015694820.1:0-225 GCF_001515625.1 Sinocyclocheilus rhinocerous
TCTTTGCATATTAAGACTGGATAAGGATTGATTTTCAATCAAAATGTTGCTCTGTTTGTTTGCGTATCCTGAACAGTTGCATAGATTCAACCAATGGCGTGAGTTTGGGGCGGGACTATGTGCTGAACAATGGTAGATGTTTAAAGGGACAGTTCAAACAAAAATGAAAATTCTGTCATCGTTTATTCACCCTCAAGTTGTTCTAAAACTGTATTCATTTGTTTC
>NW_015694821.1:0-225 GCF_001515625.1 Sinocyclocheilus rhinocerous
CAATTTTAATATCAGTATTTGTCACACAGTACAAACAATTAATATAAAAAAGTATGATTTTTTTTTTTTAAGCGTTTAACCACATTTTTTAACCCCTTAACTGTCACCGTCCCGCTGGCAGATGTTTACGTTTACTATAATCTATACTACAATATTACAGTTAAATCCTAATCTAATCATGACAAACTACATATTGTTGGAAAGTTCTAAGACTCCTAAATAGAT
>NW_015694822.1:0-225 GCF_001515625.1 Sinocyclocheilus rhinocerous
GCAGTCGAGTAAAGGGGCGCAGATCTACTATGCGCAAGCAAAATCCACTGACAAGACTCTGGTGTGTAACTCCACCTCCACGTCCTGCATAATCCCTGCAATTGGCTGTGGGCAGACGTACAATATCACTGTGGTTGCAGAAGCCAGCGGCTGTAGCTCCAACGCCAGTGTGACCAGTCAGGTCACGGCAGGTACAGTAGCATTTGGACAAAGCTGAAAGCTTCC
>NW_015694823.1:0-225 GCF_001515625.1 Sinocyclocheilus rhinocerous
CAAGCATTCAATTAATTATGGTATGGAGAATTGCAAGATGTTACCCTAACATTTAAGGTTCTTTTAATCTGTATGTTCTCCATTCCAATTTGCCATTTTATATAACAATATCATTGAATAATTAGAGACTTACAGCAAACTTTTGGTCTCTCCTCTAAGAGTAACATTGTATGCTGAGTTTCTCCCCATGCGGTCCAGAGCCACTTGCATTCTGTTGATAGAGGT
>NW_015694824.1:0-225 GCF_001515625.1 Sinocyclocheilus rhinocerous
AGTGGTTAATCATTCTTAAATCAAAGTGATTATTGATCAACTCATGTATACAGACCCCAAATCAAATATACCCTTACCTAAAAGAAGTATACTTCAAGTCTACTTTATTAAGTATACTTAAGTAAAGTTCAAGTATATTTTAAGTATATTTTATGTAGTAAGTATACAAATATCATGACTTATGGGGTCAGCGTTGCGCATGCGCCGCTCAGAAGTGACGCACGC
>NW_015694825.1:0-224 GCF_001515625.1 Sinocyclocheilus rhinocerous
CGAGAAAATAAATGTCTGTGTTATAATTAAAAAAATGAAAGTGCACTATTATTATTGCCTGTGATAAAGAACAATAAACAATACAAAAAAATCTGTCATTATATTTCCTAATTACCTTGTCTTGCTCCCCATTTCATTTCTGTTGTAACATTATTTGTTTGATATATATATATATATATATATATATATATTAATGGAGATGTGAAAGATATCATGTGAAAACC
>NW_015694826.1:0-225 GCF_001515625.1 Sinocyclocheilus rhinocerous
CAATTTAAACCAATCTGCAACTAATTACATAATGATAAGAGTAACATCAACCAATACCAGTCAAACGTTTGCAATAATTATGATTGTTTCTTCTCCTCTGCTCAGCAAGGCTGCATTTATTTGGTCAAAAATACAGCGAAAATTGTGAAATATTTTTACAGTTTAAAACAACTGTTTTCCATGTGAATATCTGTTAAAATGTTATTTATTCCTGTGATCAAAGCT
>NW_015694827.1:0-225 GCF_001515625.1 Sinocyclocheilus rhinocerous
CAAGCCATTGACTATGTGAGTAAAAAGCTCTCTAAGGGCAATTTGGATGTAAAAAAATGGTGATTACTATCGGAGCAGTGCTCAAGAGGTGAGCATCCTCTGAATTTCATTTTCTTTCCTTTCAGCCACAGACTAAATAACATTCAATGTGCTGTCTCACTCATATGTGTAATAAAGAACCGAATGTTTTAGAGACTGTCATTATCTGTGCAAGTTACAAGTTTC
>NW_015694828.1:0-225 GCF_001515625.1 Sinocyclocheilus rhinocerous
CAAGGATTTTGTCAAGCAGGTTTCAGTGCTGACTTTGTGAAGGTATTATATGTTTAGTAGAAATCTGATCAAAAATATTAGGACACGTGATGCCTCATTTTCATTACATCAAAATTTTCAAAATTAATTTTTTTTAATGAAATGTTTATTTATTTTGTAATAAATAAAACTTTCTTTGTAATTGTAATTATTTGTAATAAAATTGGTTTAGTTATTTAGATAATC
>NW_015694829.1:0-225 GCF_001515625.1 Sinocyclocheilus rhinocerous
ATTTTCCTCGGGTGCTACAGAGGAAGGAAGGTCAATGACTGACTGCGGCACGTGACACATTATTCTAATGGATAGGGGAGACATCTTGTGTTTTTATGATCGCTTATTTTCTCTTTTTTTTTCCTTCTGAAAGTGATATGCGAGTAATCAGAACCACAGACTGATTTAGAGTGGAAGTGTGATTGTGAGAGATCCATTAAAGGTGTGTGTGTGTGGGGGGGGGGG
>NW_015694830.1:0-225 GCF_001515625.1 Sinocyclocheilus rhinocerous
CTATTTTTTGAAACCGGGTCCCAGAGTGGATAAATCTGAAAATGATACCCTTGCGTTTTTGTGTGTACAGCCAATCCGTATATTTTCTGAAACGATGATGTCATTAACCCACGTCTCAATGCTAGTCAGACACCGCTACATCACGTAACAGCAACAGCAACAACAACAACAATGGCAGACTACATGCTTGTGTTCATGCTGCAGAAGCTACTGAGCCTATTAGCT
>NW_015694831.1:0-225 GCF_001515625.1 Sinocyclocheilus rhinocerous
AAAAAGAAAAGAAAAGAAAAATCTTGCTTAAAATCTAAAGAAAACCATTTAATATGCTTCTAACTGTGTGATAGATAGCCTGTGTGGAATACTTCGAAACGAATGTGGAATGGAACACAAATAACACATTTCTGCACCTCAACAAATACTGGTTAAAAACTGGATCATGGTTCCTATGTCATTTTATGATGATTTCTTATGTGCGGCGTACATTCTCTTCCATCA
>NW_015694832.1:0-225 GCF_001515625.1 Sinocyclocheilus rhinocerous
AAAAAGAAAAGAAAAGAAAAATCTTGCTTAAAATCTAAAGAAAACTATTTAATATGCTTCTAACTGTGTGATAGATAGCCTGTGTGGAATACTTCGAAACGAATGTGGAATGGAACACAAATAACAAATTTCTGCACCTCAACAAATACTGGTTAAAAACTGGATCATGGTTCCTATGTAATTTTATGATGATTTCTTATGTGCGGCGTACATTCTCTTCCATCA
>NW_015694833.1:0-225 GCF_001515625.1 Sinocyclocheilus rhinocerous
CAATTTTCCAGCCAAAAAATGTAATTACTACTTTCATTTCTGCAGGTAGAGCATTGATTAATAGAGTGGAAGAAGTTATTAAAGGGTTAGTTCACCCAAAAAATGAAAATTCTGTTATTTAATTACTCACCCTCATGTATTTCCAAACAAACGAAAAAAAATAGTATTCTCATAGCATCACAAAACTGAAGTTGAGCCACTTATGTCACATGGACTGTTTTACCG
>NW_015694834.1:0-225 GCF_001515625.1 Sinocyclocheilus rhinocerous
ACCATACATCAATGGAAAGCTTATTTATTCAGCTTTCACAAAATTTAGACTTATGACTGGTTTTGTGGTCCAGGGTCACATTTCTGCAACCATTTTGAGCTCTTTATGAAAATTAAATCACATTTTATACAATCAAACTGCAACGATTCTTGACAAAAAGCCTCTTTGTGTGATTTACTGGAGAATCAAGGCGATGGAACCAGGAACAGGATAAACAGAGGAAGG